>NC_066509.1:1657018-1712018 GCF_024679095.1 Eriocheir sinensis | reverse complement strand
GAGGTTATTACGCATGGACACTCAATATTTTGTGCATTCATTTGGACACCGCTACTTCATATCCTCTCTCTCTCTCTCTCTCTCTCTCTCTCTCTCTCTCTCTCTCTCTCTCTCTCTCTCTTGAGTGGACCATTTCTCTCTTTCCCTCCTACCTAATCCTCCTCTTCCTCCTCGTTTTCCTCTTCCTCCTCGTTTTCCTCTTCCTCCTCCTCCTCCTCCTCCTCCTCCTCCTCTTTCTTTTAATCGTCCTTCCTCTCTTCCTTTACCCCTTTTCTTGTTCTCTATTTCTTCCTCTTTCCTCCTCCTCCTCCTCCTCCTCCTCCTCCTCCTCCTCTTCCTCTCCAAGCACCGAAATCTGTACGCTGCATTCAGGGAAAATTCATTAAACACGACTTTAGTGCCTCCTCCTTTCCTCCTTCTCCTCCTCCTCCTCCTCCTCCTCCTCTCTTGCATTGCCGGGTCCCTCTGGTCCCTTCCCTTCCTCTCTCAATACGCCACTAGGACCTGGAGGAGGAGAAAGAGGAGGAGGAGGAGGGGAAATGGGGACATGGAAAAATTTGGCGAGCCGTGTGTGTGTGTGTGTGTGTGTGTGTGTGTGTGTGTGTGTGTGTGTGTGTGTGTGTGTGCAAGGCGAGGCGAGGTGAAGCGAGACGAAAATGCGTTCAATTCTGCCGAGACCACCTGGAGGAGGAGGAGGAGGAAGAAGAGGAGGAGGAGGAGGAGGAGGAGGGTGAAGGTGGTAGTATAAGTGGTAGTGGTGAAGGAGGAAGTGGAGGAGGTACTGGAGGAAGAAGTGGAGGAGGAGGAGGAGGAGGAAGAGGAGGAGGAAGAGGAGGAGGTAGAAGTAGTGCCAATGGAGGAGTTAAAGACAGAAGTGGAGCGTTAGTTGAGTTAGAGGAGGAGGAGGAGGAGGAGGAGGAGGAGGAGGAGGAGAGGGGAAGTTGCAAAGGCTCTATAACACATGAAGGCGATGCGGGACACTGCAGGCTCTCTCTCTCTCTCTCTCTCTCTCTCTCTCTCTCTCTCTCTCTCTCTCTCTCTCTCTCTCTCTCTCTCTCTCTCTCTCCATGTCTAAACCTTTACTTAGCGTTATTGTTTTTGTTGTTCTTGCAGCTTCAGACTTTTTTTTCTGGAGGAGGAGGAGGAGGAGGAGAAAGGAGAGAAGGAAGGGGAGGGGAAAGCTAAGGAAGAGGGGGGGGGGTGCTAGAGAAGGAAGCTGAAGATGTTAAGGAGGAGGAGGAGGAGGAGGAGGAGGAGGAGGAGGAGGAGGAGGTAGTTAGTCAGAGGCAGGGTGCAGGCAACGGGTCTTCTCAACGGGGAAGTTTTGGTTTTAATCAAGAGCTTAGGAGGGGGTCGTTTGCTTAAGGGGGGGAGGAGGAGGAGGAGGAGGAGGAGGAGGAGGAAGAAGAGTGAAGGGGAAGAGGAAGAATGGGATGCGTGTAAGTAAATTGGGGCATATGCTATAGGTGCGCGTGGCTTCAGTGCTCAAATCCGTCGCACTAGACTTGTTGTAGTGGATAATGTGTGTGTGTGTGTGTGGGGGGGGGGGTAAGGAAACAAGTGGAGGGGGATCAGAGGCATATGTGGAAGTGGGTATATGTGGTAAGGGTGTTATTGGCATGGTAGGGAATGGTAGGGAAGGAAGAAAAGAAGAAAGGGGACAGAAGGAAGCAGAGAAGGAAACGAAGAGGAAAACTTGGAGGTGAAGAAAGAATGAGAAAGGGAAGAAAGGGAGAAGGGGAAAGAGAAAAACAGAGAAGAGGGGAAAGAGAACAAGAAATAGAAAAAAAGAAGAAAAGCAAGTGGGAGGAAATACCGAGAAAGTTAAATTGAAAGGGAATGAATGGAAAAGAGAGAGGAAGAGGAAGAGAAAGAGGAGGAGGAGGAGGAGGGAAGAGCCAGAGAAGACATGTAAGGGATAGTGTAGGGGGAAGGGAGCTCTATGTAGGGGTTGTAGGTATGGGGTCATATATGTGTGCAATAGGAAGGAAGGGAGATGGTACGGGATAGTGTATGGGCATGGACTTATAGGTAGGGGTTGTAGGTATGGGATTATGTGTGCTATAGGGAGGAAGAAAGGGGAGGAAGGCAGACGGTACGAGGAAGTGAATAAGGAATGAATGAATGAGAGATGAAGGAGGGAGGGAGGAGAGAAAGAGCCCGCTACGTGATTAGACTGAAAGGAGGGGAAGGTATGGTACAGCCGTGTGTGTGTGTGTGTGTGTGTGTGTGTGTGAGAGAGAGAGAGACAGAAGGCAACAGCTGCACTTACGTCAAAGGAGAGATGCAAGAGTAAGCAATAATCGTGGGGGAAGGAGGAAGGAAGGGATTGGATAGGTGCCAGTCCTGAGGGAAATGCGAGTAATGGGTTGGCTGGGCGAGATGCACGCACGAGGAGGAGGAGATGCAAGATTAGGCAGCAATTATAGGGAGGTGGATGAGAGGAACAGGCTTGGTAGTTATGTGGGGAGTACCAATTACGATAGAAGGTTAGATGAATGGATGATAGGGTTAGGTTTGCAGAAAAGAGGAGATACAAGAGAGGCGAGAAATATATGTAGGTGGATGAGTGGAACAGTCTTGGCAGTCATGTGTGGAGTGCCATACGATAGATACACTCAAGAAAATGTTAGATAAGTTCATGTATTGTGAGGTTAAGTGGGTTAACGTTTACAAGAGCTGCCAGTCATGGAGGGAGTGCCAGTACGATAGAGGGTTACATAAGGTCATGGGTAGTGAGGTTAGACAAGGTTAGGGTTACAGGAGCTGCCTTGTATAGACCAACCAGCCTCTTGCAGACTCCCTATGTTCTTATGTTCTTATTATAGAGAACGATGGAGATATACTGACAATTTTAGGGCCTTGTGGGAAACTAAAGTAAACTGGGTGGAATACAATAGGAAACGTGTAAATAGGGCAAAAAGGAGGTAGAAGAATAGGGATAATATTAATTGTTCTTATGTTCGATGGAGATATACTGACAATTTTAGGGCCTTGTGGGAAACTATAGTAAACTGGGTGGAATACAAGAGGAAACGTGTGAATAGAGCATAAAGGAGGTAGAAGAATAGGGAGGAACAGAAACTGAGATCAAATTAAATGTCTTAGGGTTATTTAAAGGCCTGAAGGGAATTATACGGGAGTGACTTCGATATTAGGAAAGAAGAAAGAAGAAAGATGTGAGAAGAAGGACTAGAAGGTGAGGGAAGAACAAGCTGCAACATTAAACAAGGAAAGATTACAAGACTTCGAGATTAATTAAAGGCTTGAAGAAAAAAATAAGGGAGTGACTTCGATATTATGAAAGAAGAAAGGAGAAAGGTATGAGGAGAAGGAGGACTAGAAGGTGATGGAAGAACAAGCTCCGACATTAAGCAAGGAAAGATTACAAGACTTCGAGATTAATTAAAGGCCTGAAGGAAAATATGAGAGACCTCTACACTAGGAAAGAAGAAAGAACAAGCGTGTAAGAAGGACAAAGAAGGTGATGGAAAAAGAAGCTGCATCATTAACCAAAGAAAGATACAAGACTTCGAGATTAATTAAAGGCCTGAAGGAAAATATGAGAGACTGCTATACGAGGAAAGAAGAAAGAACAAGCGTGTGAGGAGGACAAGAAGGTGATAGAAAAACAAGCTGCAACATTAAACAAGGAAAGATTACAAGACTTCGAGATTGGTTTAAGGCCTGAAGGGAAATATAGGAGAGTGACGTCGATGCCAGGAGAGAGAGGAGTGAGGAGGAGATGATTGGGGTCGAGGGAGTCATTATAAGCAAGAAGAGGAGGAGAGAGAGAGCGCCGGTAAGACTGGTAAAAGATGTGTGTGTGTGTGTGTGTGTGTGTGTGTGTGTGTGTGTGTGTGTGTGTGTGTGTGTGTGTGTCTGGCCCCTTGCCCGCCCCCCCCCCTCCTCCCCCCCTTACATTGGGTCTTGCTCTATTTCAGTCACCCGTACATTGCCAGAGAGAGAGAGGCAAGTCCTTCATGTTCTCCAGTGTTAAAGAGAGCCTCGCCTCTCTCTCTCTCTCTCTCTCTCTCTCTCTCTCTCTCTACCTCCCAACTGTTTCACCTCCTCCTCCTCCTCCTCCTCCTCCTCCTCCTTCACCCATTCTCCTCTATACGTCCTCTTCTGTCTCATTCTCTCTTTCCCTCTTCCTTCAGTCTAACTCTTCCCGTTCTCGATTATCTGTCATTTTTTTTAATTTTCTCTATCTCTTTAATTTTTTTCTCTATCCCCCTTTCTGTTGTTACATTTTATCCTTCCCTTCTGATCCCTACTCTTTGCTCTTTACTTCTGCCTATCACTCAACTCCCTTCCTCCCCTTCCCCTCACTTACCTCCCTCTCTCTTCTCTTTTCTTCTTTTCTTCTCTTTTCTCTTCTTTTCTTCCTACTCTTTGCTCTTTACTTCTTCCTCTCACTCTCCTCCCTTTCTCCCCTTCCCCTCACTTACCTCCCCCTCTCTTCTCTTTTCCTCTTGACCTCCATTCCTTCCTCTTTGTTCCCTTCCACACCCATCCACTCCTTTCCCCTTCCCTCTTTTTCATTCCTCTTCCTTTTCTCCATTTCCTTAGCTTAGCATAAACAGTTTGTATCAGCACTGGCAGGAACATAATCAAGAAAGAAGGAAAGAAAGAAAGAAAAAGAGAGAAAAAAAAGTTAATAAAAAATGAGTCACAGTCAGCACCGATAAAAAAACACGAAAGCAACAAGCGTGCGTGCGTGCGTGCGTGCGTGTGTGTGTGCGTGACAGGATGAATAGCACCACCACCATCACCACCAATAACGACAACAACAACAGTAACATCGGGGCATGGTGTAGCAAGCGTGACGTGGTGGTGGTGTTGATGGTGGTCATGATGGTGGTGGTGATGGTGGTGGTGATGGTGGTGATGGTGATGGTGGTAGTACAATGCATGCAATCAGCTGATGTATATAGTGACGCAATGCAGTGTGTGTGTGTGTGTGTGTGTGTGTGTGTGTGTGTGTGTGTGTAAGCTATTTTAAGACCTTACCACCCTTCTCTGTCATTACTGGCTCACACACACACACACACACACACACACACACACACACACCAATCACACATTTTTTCTCTCTCAAACTTTCGTGCTTCACTGAACTTTCCTTTCCTCGCCTTTTCAGAATCAAGCCATGGACGTCGATTCAAGGTCAGGTAAGGTTAGATAAGGTCAGGCGAGGCAATATCATACGTGGGGAGCAAGGAAAGGTAGATCGGTAGGAAGGTAGGCAAGGTATATGTTTAAGGTGAAGGGGACATTGATATTGGCAGAAGACATTTGGAACCTAATTAACTGAGGTAAGGTAAGGTAAGCAAGGTAAGGAATGAACTAAGGGAGACAGGTATATTAAGGTAGGTAGGTAGGCAGGTAGGCAGGTAAAGGATATCATAGGTGTATATTTAAGGTAAGGTAAGGTAAGGTAAAGATAATTAAGATAAGGTAAAGTCAGGTAAGGAGGGAAGGCAGAAAGGGAGGTATCGTTAGGCACGTAGGTAGGTATATAGGTAGGATTCTGAGGAGGAGGAGGAGGAGAAGGAGGAGGAGGAGGAGGAGGAGGAGGGCTGGCGTGATGGTATAGAAGGAAGGGACACGCAGCTTGGCAGGACTGGGAGGGAACGTGACTTGGAGACGGTAATGAGAGAGAGAGAGAGAGAAGAGAAGAGAAGAGAAGAGAAAACTAAGAATAGGAGGAAGAAAAATAAGAAGAAAAAAAACAAGAAGGAAGGATTTGAGAGAGGAATGAAGGAAAGAAAACAGAGAGAGAGAGAGAGAGAGAGAGAGAGCCTTATCTCTTTAATTACTTTGTATGGTGACGGCGCTTCCCTCCTATCAGTGTCAACAACCACCTGCTCGTATCTCCTTCCTTCCTCCTCCTCCTCCTCCTCCTCTCTTTATCTTTCCTCGTCTTCTCGTTTCTCCTCCTTCCTCCTTGTTTATATTCCCTCTTCCCTCTTCTCTTATCTCCTCCGTTATGTCCGTGTTTATCTTCTCCCTTCTTTCATCTCCTCTGTTTATCATTCCTCTTCTTCCTCATTCTCCGCTTGTTTGTTTTCTGCCTCATCTTTCCTTCTTCTTCTCTTATCCTCTCTTACCCTTTCTCTGTTTTGCTCTGTTCTTTCTTCTCCCTCTTCTCTTCTTTCTTCTTTCTCTTCTTCTATTTCGTCTTCGCCCTGTTTTTTTTTCATTTTCTTTCTCTTCTCCTCCTTTCACTCCCTGTTTCCTTCTCTCTCCCTTCCTGTTCGCTTCTCTAATTTCTCCTTTCTCTCGGCTCCTCCTCTTTTTCTTTCCTTCCTTTCTTCCTCTTCCTTTTCCATCCATTCTTAACATTATTGGACATTATTTCTCTTATTTATTTATTTATTTTATCCTTTTTTGTCTCCTCTTCCTCCATTTCTTCCTTCCTTCCTTTCTTCTTTCGTTTCCCTTCATATTTTTCCTTAATTCCTTCCTTTCTTTCCTTTCTTCTTTCCCTCCCTCCCTTCCTTCCTTCTTTTCTTCCTTCCATTCTTCCTTCCTTTCCCTTCCTTTCTTTCCCTTCTTCCTTCACTCCTTTCTTTCTCTCCCTCTCTCCCTTCCTTCCTTCCTTCCTTCCTTTCCCTCCCTTCCTTTCCCTTCATTTCTTTCCTCCATTCCTTCCTTCCTTCCTTCCTTCCTTCCTTCCTTTCTGGCATAGTGACGCATCGGCTGACCTTTTCTTTTCCTTCCTCTGGTTGTTGATATAATTACATCAGCTTTGACCTCTTACCCCCCCCCCCGCCCCTCACCCTGCCCCCCACCCGCCCCCCATGACAGCTTGTAATTCCCTTCTGATCACTGACCCCCCCCCCCCCCCTTCCCTTGTCTTCTTCCTCCTTCTTCTTCTTCTTCTTTGTGTTCTTCTCCTTCGTCTCTTAGTTTTTCCTTCTCTCTCTTCTTGGTTTCCTTTTCTTCTAAGTTCTGTTTCTCATTTTCTTTCTTCCTTTCTTCCTCTTCTTTGTTTTGTTTTTTTCTTCTTTCCTCTCTCTCTCTCTCTCTCTCTCTCTCTCTCTCTCTCTCTCTCTCTCTCTCTCTCTCTCTCTCTCTCTCTCTCTCTGTCTTTCTCCCTTGCAGGCTTTTTTTTCCTCTTTTTCTCTCTCCATCTTCTTCTCTTCCTTTCTGTTTTTTCTATCCCTCCTCCTCCTCCTCCTCCTCCTCTTCCTCTTCCTCAACACCTGTCGTCATCCTTCAGCCACGTGCTATCGTATTTTCCTCTCCTCCTCCTCCTCCTCCTCCTCCCAGCTCTCTTCCTGATCTCTTTCCTTTTTTTCTTCCTCATCCCACTCCATATATCTTCTCTCTCCTCCCTCCTCCTCCTCCTCCTCCTCCTCCTCCTCCTCTTTTCAGCCATAAATTCTCAACCAATCTGGAACCCGGGATTTAATTATGAATACCTGATGATGATGATGAGGAAGAGGAGGAGGAGGAGGAGGAGGAAGAGGAAGATGTTGATGATTCTAGTTCTGACTTTTATGCTCTCTCTCTCTCTCTCTCTCTCTCTCTCTCTCTCTCTCTCTCTCTCTCTCTCTCTCTCTCTCTCTCTCTCTCTCGTTGGCGTTACAGGAGGTTATAAATTAAAGAAAAACTACACCATCATGAGTTATATGTAAGGGGGGAGGGGGGGGAGGGAGGGGGGCATGAAAAATGGTGTGTGTGTGTGTGTGTGTGTGTGTGTGTGTGTGTGTGTGTGTGTGTGTGTGTGTTAACCGTTCTCTGTTTTTTCTTTTCATTCTATTTTTTTCCTTTTTCTTTATCCCTTTCTTTCTTTCTTTCTTTCTTTCTTCCCTTCTTTCTTTTTCTTTATTTATTTCTTCATTCGTCCATTCTTTCCCCTTCTCTCCTTCCTCTCCTTTCTACTCTTCTTTCCTTCCTTCTTTCATTGAGTGTGTGTGTGTGTGTGTGTGTGTGTGTGTGTGTGTGTGTGTGTGTGTGTGTATATATAAGGGGGAGAGAGAGGCATTTTATCCCTATACTCACACTAATAATAATAATAATAATAATAATAATAATAATAATAATAATAATAATAATAATAATAATAATAATAACTCCCAGCTCACTACATTACATTAAGCCGACCCGTTGAAAATAAAAAAGAAATAATTCATAGAAAGATAAATATATATAACTTAATTCACAGTCATTTTTTCTCTCACAATTTTTTCTCTAATTCCTTTTGATTTAATTTTCTATTCAACCGGCGAGTGAGGTGAAGGAGGAGGAGGAGGGAGGAAGAGGAGGAGGAGGAAGAGGAGGAGGAGGAGAGTGAATGAGAGGGAGGGACAATATTGCTATTCATCTCTCTCTCTCTCTCTCTCTCTCTCTCTCTCTCTCTCTCTCTCTCTCTCTCTCTCTCTCTCTCTCTCCTCCCCCTATCTCTCTCGTCTCTCTTCTCCATTTCCTTCTTCTTCCTTTCAGTTTCCTCTCTCTCATCTCCCTCCCTTCTTCTCTCTCCTCTTCCTTCTCCCCTCTCTTCTCTTCCTCACTTCTGCTTCTCTCTCCCTTCTTCTTTTTCCCTCTTCTCCCTCTTCCTCCTTCTCACCCTCTTTCCCTCCTTCTATCCTCCTCCTTTCTCCTAATTCCTCTTCTTTCCTCTTCTCCTTCTTCTCCCTTCCTCTTTCTCTCCTTCTCTCCATTTATTTCTCCCTTTTCTTCCTCTCTTACCCTCCCTGGTTTCCTTTTCCTACCCTTGTCCCTCTCTTTCCCTCCCTTCTTTTCCCTCCCTTCTCCCTTATTCCTCTCTATACTCCTTCATCAGTCCCTCTACCTTTCCCTTCATTCCAATTCCTCCCTTTGTTTTACCCCTTTCCTTTCTCCCTTCTTTTTTTCTCCTCCCTTCACTTCTCTCCCTCTCTCCCTTCCTTACATTCCCTTCTGCGGCTCCCTTCCTTTCATCTACTATTCCATACTGTCCCTCTCTCCCTCCCTCCCTTTCTCTCTCCCTCCCTCCCTTCCTCGCGGCCTGAATATGAATATCTCTCCCTCCTCTTCAGATGCTTTTGGTAAGGGAGGGAAGGGAGGGAGGGAGAGAATGAAAGGGAAAGGAGGTATGGAAGGAAGGGAGCTGAAGGTCGTGGAGAAAGGGAGGGAGGGAGGGAGAAAAGGGAAGGGAGTGGATAAAGAGGAGGAAGAAGGGAGATGGAAGAAAGGAAGGGAGGATAGGAAAGGAAGCAGAGGTAGAGAAGGAAGGAAAGGAAGATAAGGCAGAGGAGGGAAGGAGGGAAGGAAGGTAAGGAGATGAAGGAGGAAAGTGAAGAGAAGGAAAGAGAAGGGAAGGAAGGAGAGGAGAGAAAGAAGGAAGCAAGGGATGGAAAGGAGGTAAAGAATGGAAAGGAAGAGAAGAGAAGGAAGAGGAGGAGGAGAGAGAAGAGAATTCAGGAAGGAAAGACGAAAAGAAGAAAGGGAATAGAAGGAAATGAGAAAAACTGGGAGGTGAAAGAAGTAAAGAAAAGGAGGAGGAAGGAAGAAGGGAAGAGAAGAAAAAAAAGAAAGAGAAGAGAAAGAGAAAGAAGAAAGAAAGAAAGAAAGGAAAAATAAGTGGGAGGAAATACCAAGAAAGTTAAATGTAAAGGAATAAATGGAGAAGAAGAAGAAGAGGAGGAGGAGAGGAGGAGGAGGAGGAGGAGGAGGGAAGAGCCAGAGAAGAAAGTGAATGGAGGGGAATGGATGTGAGGGAAGGAACGGAGGGGAAGGTAAATGGAGAGAGAGAGAGAGAGAGAGCGTTCTGAGAAGGGGAAAGAGAAGGAAGGAAGGAAGGAAGGACCTGAAAGGAAAGAAAAAAAATAAACAAAGAAAGAAAAAAATGAGAAAAGAAGAAAAAGATATGACAGAGAGAGAGAGAGAGAGAGAGAGAGAGAGAGCACGTGTGAAGGGATAGTTTCGTCCTCTGCAGTAGCCTACATTAGCCTCTTTATGGGAGGAGGAGGAGGAGGAGGAAGAGGAGGAGGAGGAGGAGGAGGAGGGGGAAGAGTGCCGATCGATGGTGCTGGTAAAGCAATAGTGACCCAATGAATCCTCCCTCCTCCTCCTCCTCCTCCTCCTCCTCCTCTTCCGAACCATCACAATGCTATCCTTCCTCTCACTCAGCCTGACATTGCATCCTCCTCCTCCTCCTCCTCCTCCTCCTTCTCCTTCTTGTCTTAACCTTATCGACAGCCCTCTCTCTCTCTCTCTCTCTCTCTCTCTCTCTCTCTCTCTCTCTCTCTCTCTCTCTCTCTCTCTCTCTCTCTCTCTCTCTCTCTCTCTCTCTCTCTCTCTCTCTCTCTCTCTCTGTTTTTTATTGCTATCTATCTGTTGCTGTCTCTATATTGTAACCCTTTGTCCTACTCTCTCTCTCTCTCTCTCTCTCTCTCTCTCTCTCTCTCTCTACGTCAACCTGTGGCTCTCTCTGGCTCTCTTGGCGCCTGGCTGGCTGGCTACGTGCATGTGGACAGCTGGGCGGGTGGGTGCAAGGATAGTATTTTCAGATTTTTCCACCAGTCACATCAACTATATCCTGACGCCGAAAAGGAGATCAATCGGGTTCAAATAAGTGTTTTTTTAGGTTCACGGTGCAAGGGGAAGGATCAAACTACCACGAGCGTCATAAAACTACCTCTGGAAATGCTCATAACTCCCACGAAAGCCTTGTTAAATACGTGTGCTTGGGCGCCGAAATGTTAAAAATTGAAGGGTATTGTCAAACACGTCCGCAAAGACCACAGAGGAGATCAATTGGGTTCTCCTGCGTGTTCGTTTAGGTTCAGGGTACAGAGGAAAAGTCAAACTACCACCAGGGTCATAAAACTACCCCTGGAAATGCGCAAAACTCCGATACGAAAGCCTTGACAAATACATCACTGCGTCTATTGTCACTCAAGAGAGAACACTATAACTTGAGAAAAGGTATGTAATGAAATGAACGAAATGATTACAGCGTTACGTGTTCTTGGGCGCCGAAATGTTAAAAAAATTATAGGATATTGTCAAACGCGTTGCTTAAGATTCACGGTACAGAGGAAGGGTCAAACTAACACCAGGGTCACAAAACTACCTCTGGAAATGCTCATAGCTCCCACGAAAGCCTTGTTAAATACGTGTGCTTGGGCGCCGAAATGTTAAAAAGTATAAGGTATTGTCAAACGCGTTGCTTTAGGTTCACGGTACAGAGGAAGGGTCAAACTACCACCAGGGTCACAAAACTACCTCTGGAAATGCTCATAGCTCCCACGAAAGCCTTGTTAAATACGTGTGCTTGGGCGCCGAAATGTTAAAAATTATAAGGTATCGTCAAACGCGTTGCTTTAGGTTCACAGTACTGAGGAAGGGTCAAACTACCACCAGGGTCACAAAACTACCTCTGGAAATGCTCATAGCTCCCACGAAAGCCTTGTTGAATACGTGTGCTTGTGCGCCGAAATGTTAAAAGTTATAAGGTATTGTCAAACGCGTTGCTTTAGGTTCACAGTACAGAGGGTCAAACTACCACCAGGGTCACAAAACTGCCTCTGGAAATGCTCATAGCTCCCACGAAAGCCTTGTTGAATACGTGAACTCGGGGGCCGAAATGTTTGAAGAATATGACCCAGCTCTGCCTCAACCTCGCCCCCGCCCTCCGTACACCTACACGAGGCCGCGGAAGCTGAGCCCTCCGCTTTAAGCCGTGCTGTCTGCCTGGGGGTGTGGACGTACCTCGCTCCGCACACACACTTGTCTTGCTTGCCTCCTCCTCCTCCTTCTCTACTTTTGCTTGCTGGCGTGGTGTGTGTGTGTGTGTGTGTGTGTGAGTGACTAGGTGAGTGGGTGGGTAGATACTGGCGGACTCTAAGCACTGTTTTGGTTATGCTGGGGAACTGGTAAGGGATGGAGAATGTTTACTGGGGGAATAGGGAGGGCGGGACAGAGGACGAACACTGGGGTACTGGGGAGAGGGGGAATGGGACGGGGGTAAGTGAGAGGAGGAAGGGAAGGGAAGCGAAGGGAAGGTTAAGGGAAAGGAAAGGAAGGGAAGGGAAGGTTAAGGAAAGGGTAGGAGGGAGAGTACAGAGGAGAAAATGCAGGAGAGTGAGGAAATTTTAAAGAAGAAATGAGGAAATAGAAGGAAGTAGAGAGGAAAGAAAGGAATTAGGAGATGAGGAAGATAAGAAAAAGAGGAGGAGGGAGAGAAAGGGAGAGAGAAGGCCGTCTTATATGTCTCCTTCTCACTACGTCTCTTCTTCTTCTTCTTCTTCTTCTTCTTCCTCCTGTTTTATTCCTCCATCACACACTCAATTCCTTGCTTCTTCCTGCCTCTCATCGCTCATTCCATCCCTCCTCCTCCTGCTCCTCCTCCTACTGCTCCTCCCCCTCTGCCTCCTCCTCCAACTCCTCTCTCACTTGGTCCTTTCCTATTCATTTGCTCTCTCCATCCTCTCTTTCCTCCTCCTCCTCCTCGTCCTCCTCCTCCTCCTCCTCCTCCTTTGTTCCTCCACTTCAATTCATTCAATTACGATTTTCTGATTGTACTTTTGTGATTTCTTTCATTAGTCTGTTTGTTTGGAGAGAGAGAGTGTGTGTGTGTGTGTGTGTGTGTGTGTGTGTGTGTGTGTGTGTGTGTGTGTGTGTGTGTGTGTGTGTGTACTTAAGTATATTAGTGAAGTTAGCAAGTTCGTCCTCATCTTGCCCCCAACGAGTAGGTTTTAAGCGGGAACTTTTGTATTTTTTTTCGTCTAACCTGAACTGCCTTAATTATAACTCTCTCTCTCTCTCTCTCTCTCTCTCTCTCTCTGTTTACATCACATTTTCCTCTCAAATCCTTCCTTCTTTTTTTTTCTTTCACCTTCTTTTCTTTTCTCTTATACCTATACTAGTTTTCTTCCTCCCTTCACCTTCTCTCTCTCTCTCTCTCTCTCTCTCTCTCTCTCTCTCTCTCTCTCTCTCTCTCTCTCTCTCTGGCACCTTCAAAATTATCACATCCCGCTAAGCTTCCGCAACCCAGCGACTCGTTCTCTCTATCTTACGTATTAGCCTGACCCAATTAACACACGGGGGTTGAGTCAACCCCCCATCTTTATCACCATTATCATCATCCTGCATTCACTATCTTCATTATGACTGCTAACTATTTGTTCCTTCTTTTCACTCTTCTCTTCCCCTTTTTCTATTTCCTTCCATTCTTTTCGATATTTTCTATTTCTCCCTCTTTCTCTTCTTTCACCTTCTCTTACTCTCTCTCTCTCTCTCTCTCTCTCTCTCTCTCTCTCTCTCTCTCTCTCTCTCTCTCTCTCTCTCTCTCTCTCTCTCTCTCTCTCTCTCTCTCTCTCTCTCTCTCTCTCTCTCTCTCTCCCTACTTCCAAATTCTCTTTCTTTCGATACTACTTCGCTTCTTATTTCTTATTCCTTTTCTTCCCTTTCTTTTTTCCGTTTCCTCTTTTTCCTTTCGCTTTCCTATATCTCCCTCTTTCTCTTCTTCCACCTTCTCTTTCTCTCTCTCTCTCTCTCCCTACTTATAAATTCTCTTTATTTCGATACTACTTCGTTTCTTATTTCTTATTCCTTCTCTTCGTCCTTCCCTTCTCTTCTTTCTCTCTTTTCATTTCTTTCCATTCCTTTCGTTTTTTCTTAGTTCTTCCTCTTTTTCTTCTTCCTTCTACTTCAAAATTTTCTTTCTTTCAATACTACTTCGTTTCTCTCTTACTCCTTCTCTACACTCTTCCCTTCCCTTCCCTTCACTTATTCCCCTTCCCATCACACCGTTTCTCCTTCTTACTCTTCTTCCACCCTCTTCTTTCTCTCCCTACTTCAAAATACTCTTCTTTCAACATCATTTCTCCTTCCTTACTCCTCTTCACTCTTCCCTTCCCTTCCCTTCACTTCTTCCCCTTTCCATCACACCATTTCTCCCTCTTACTCTTCTTCCACCCTCTATTTATCTTTCCCTACTTCAATATACTCTTTCTTTCAACATCATTTTTCATTTCTTACTTCTTATCCTTCTCTTTCCCTTCCCTTCTACTTCCCTTCCCATCACACCTTCACACCATCTAACATAACACGTGTACCATCAACCCTTACCCCTCCCTTCTCCCTGAGTGGAGGAAATAAGACCAGGAAGGGAACTTAAGCTAAATGAACCCGAATAATGCAAACAAGCGAATCAGGAATTGAATCTCAGCACGGAAGGAAGGAACGGAGGGAGGCTGTCGACGGTTTTACTTTAGTGTCTCCTTCAATTCTTCTTTTTCTTCCCCATTCTCGCGTCGTAAAGCCAAAGCGAAAGAAAGAGAAAAAGAGACCATTTGCATAAGTCGGAAGAGAGAGAGAGAGAGAGAGAGAGAGAGAGAGAGAGAGAGAGAGAGACAGACAGGCAGAGACAGAGAGGACATCAGTGTTACCAAAACCGCAATAGAGCTCGTTCACAGGTGCTCGATCAGTCAGTGTTACCAACTAAGCGGGTCGTTGATTTCCGCGGCAGCAGCGTTACTACATAATTAATTAGAGGATCATGTGTGTGTGTGTGTGTGTGTGTGTGTGTGTGTGTGTGTGGTTGAAAGAGGTCAAAGGAAAGGTTAAGAGGGAAAGAGGGGAAGGTTTTCAAGAGGAAGGAAAAACAAGAGGAAGAAAAGAACACTAACAAAGGAGAGAGAGAGAGAGAGAGAGAGAGAGAGAGAGAGGAGGAAGAGTAGCGAGTCTGAAATATTAATTGGCGAGCGAACGAGTGAGTAACTGAGAGAGAGAGAGAGAGAGACGACTGGCTACCTTCCCTTTAGTATTTGTCGGGAAAATATTCATGGCTTATTTTCTATTCATTTGACTTGATTAGAAAATTTTCCTCTCTCTCTCTCTCTCTCTCTCTCTCTCTCTCTCTCTCTCTCTCTCTCTCTCTCTCTCTCGACTGCTCCATTACGGTCGAGAGTTATTGCTTGGCTTATCAGACGGAGACCTTTCCTTATCACGAACCGCTCCGGCAGACTAACGCTTGCAAACCCTAATCTTGTGTACTGTTACAAGAGCGGGGAGAGGCAGGGAGAGGCTGGCACTTGGTACACTATATAGGCACTGCTCCACCCTCTTATGGTACGTAGCTTAGTGTTGACAGAAGGCGCACAGGGTCATATTCTTGAAGACACATATTTGACAAGGCTTTCGTATAGGAGTTGTGGGCATTTACACTAGTAGTTGTATGGCCCTGGTGGCAGCTGGACCCTTCTTTTGCTCTACCCCTCTTATGGTACCTAGCTTAGTGTTGACAGAAGGGTCATATTCTTGAACACACATATTTGACAAGGCTTTCGTATAGGAGTTGTGGGCATTTCCAGGGGTAGTTGTATGTCCCTGGTGGTAGTTGGACCCTTCTTCTGTACCTTGAACCTGAAAGAACACTCATTAGAATCCGACTGATCTCCTTTTTGGCCTTTGGAAATACTTGATGTGAGAGGGAAATATAACTGTGAAGGATGATTTGAAGGTAAGGAAAATACGGAGTTGTGTGTTGTTGTGTTTGAAGGAAGTTAAGAATAAGCAGCTGATTGGGTTTTCTTCTCTTTTCTTTTACTTTTGAATAAGGCAAATCCGGATGTTAGGTTCTGGGAGGGCGTTTACTTCCCTTTCCTTCTTATCCTTTCCCTTTCCTTTCCTTTTCATATCATTTCCCTTTACTTTTCTTAACTTATCCTGTCCTTTTACTTTACCTTCCTAATGCTTTCCTTTTCCTTTCCTTTCCTTTCCTTTCCTTTCCTTTCCTTTCCTTTCCTTTCCTACCTTTCCTTTCCTTTCTAATCCTTTCCTTCCCTTCCCTTTCCTTTTCTAATCTCTTCCTTATGCTTTTCCTTCCTTTCCTTTTCTCAGCTTTCCTTTCCTTTCCTTACCCTTCCCCTTCACTTTCCTTTCCTAATCCTTTCCCTTTCCTCTCTTTTCCTTATCCTATAGATCGATCTGGTACTACGAATTGCATGTTATTTTTTCTTATAAGTAGGATGTTAAGTAGATGGAGAGGCTTATGTTACCAAGGGTGAGGGGACGAATTATTCAGCCTTAGAAATAATAGAGGAAGAAGGAGGCTTATAATTCAACGAGAGAGAGAGAGAGAGAGCAAGCGAGTCCTGGGTATGAGTGAGAGGGAGGGATCAGGCGTGGAAAATAAGAGTCAAGATCAAAGGAAAAAAGATAAGAGGAAGTAAAGAAGTTAGATGGAGAGCTGAGAGTGTTCCTTGCCTCAGTGCGTCACCTCCGTATCCTTGCCCTTTAGGCCTGGTTAAAGGGACAAAGAGTGACAAAAGCGAGTCTATGCATATACTTAACCTTGATAAAAGAAAGGAATAGGAAATATGGCAAAGAAAGGAGGGATGTAAGAGGTCTTTGCCTCAGTGCCTCACCTCCGTATCATTGCCCTTCGAGGCTGGTTAAAGGGACAAAGAGTGACAAAAGCGAGTCTCTGCATATACTTAACCTTGATAAAAGAAAGGAATAGGAAATATGGCTAAGAAAGGAGGGATGTAAGGGGTCTTTGCCTCAGTGCTTAACCTCCGTATCCTTTTCCTTTGAGCTTAGTTTAGGGGACAAAGAGTGACAAAAGCGAGTCTATGCATATACTTAAAATCCTTCATAAAAAAAAAGAATAAGAGGAAATATGGCATAGGAGGAAGGGATGTAAGGGGTCTTTGCCTCAGTGCCTCATCTCCGTATCCCTGAATAATCATGTTGTAAAGTTTTCTTATAATTTTCCTTTTTCCTGTTCTCGTTTCTGTGTATATTTTGTTTTTCTTTTCCTTTCCTTTTACTTTTTTTTATTTCTTACGTTGTGAAGTTTGATATTTGTCAGCTGTTTACTTTCCTTAATTACTGTTGTCATATTTTTTTTTTATAATGTTTTTTTTTTCCTTTTCCCTTTTCCTTTTTTTCCTTCATTTTTTTCACCTTTTCCATTTTCCTTTTTCCCATCATTTCTTTTTTATCCCTTTTCCTTGTTTTTCTTTTTTCCTTCATTTTTTTATCCCTTTTCCTTGTTTTTCTTTTTTCCTTCATTTTTTATCCCTTTTCCTTGTTTTTCTTTTTTCCTTCATTTTTTATCCCTTTTCCTTGTTTTCCTTTTTTCCTTCATTTCTTTTTTATCCCTCTTCCTTTTTTTCCCTTTTTCCCTTCACTTCTTTTTTTCCCTTTCCCCTTTTCCCTTTTTCCCTTCACTTTTTTTTCCCCTTTTTCCCATTTCCCTTTTTTGCCCTTCACTTCTTATTTTCCCCTTTTTCCCATTTCCTTTATACTCCCTTCCCATTTTTTTCTCTCCTTCTTCCTCTCCTTCCCTCCTCTCTTTTTTCCCTCCCCTTCTCTTCCTCTCCTCTCTCTCCTCCTCCTCTCTCCTCTCTCCCTCCTCTCCCTCTCCTTCCCCTCTCCCTTTTCTCCCTCTCCTCCCCCTCTCCCTCTCCTTCCCCTCTCCCTCTCTTCCCCTCCTCTCCCTCTTCGTCCCCTCTCCCTCTCATCCCCTCCTCTTCCTCTCTTCCTTCCCCTCTCCTCTCTTCCCTCCTCTCCCTCTTCTTCCCTCTCCTCTTCCCCTCTCTCTTCTTCCCCTCTCCCTCTCTTCCCTCCTCCTTCCTCCTCTCCTTCCCCTCCCTCTCTTCCCCTCTCCCTCTCCTTCCCTCTCCCTCTCTTCCCTCCTCTCCTTCCTCTCTCCCTCTCCTCCCCTCTCCTCCTTCCCTCTCTCCCTCCTCTCCTCCCTCTTCCCTCTCCTCTCCTCTCCCTCTCCTTCCCCTCTCCCTCTCTTCCCCTCCTCTCCCTCTCCTTCCCCTCTCCCTCTCTTCCCCTCCTCTCCCTCTCCTTCCCATCTCCCTCTCTTCCCCTCCTCTCCCTCTCCTTCCCCTCTCCCTCTCTTCCCCTCCTCTCCCTCTCCTTCCCCTCCTCCACCTCCCCATCACCATACCTTATTTTTATGTTAGAGTTGAGTAATATTCTCTTTTTTTTTCCCTCCCGTTATGGTTTCCTTCACCTCGGTTTGTCCCCCATTTTCTGTTTTTCCTTTTTCCTTTTTTTTTTTTTGGCGTCGTGGCGGAGGCTTAGAATGCGTTGATTTCCTTCCTTCTTTCTACATTCATTTATCTATTTTTTTTTTTGACGTTTCGAGTGACGTCACGGCGGAGAAAGTGCATTTGTTTTCCTTATCCAAATATATATCCTTTTTTTTTGTTTTGTTTTTTCTTCTACATTTATTTTTCTTTTTTTTTTGCGTATTTCTTTTGTTTATTTGTAACGTTTCCAGTGACGTCACGGCGTAGAAAGTGGATTTGTTTTCTTTAGCTATATTTCTATCATTTTTTATTTACTTATTTTGTCCTTTCTTCACTTATTTATATGTGTACTTATTTATTTTTCGTATTTCTTTTGTTTTTTGTAACGTTTCCAGTGACGTCACAGCGGAGAAAGTGCATTTATTTCCCTTATTCATTAAATTTTCACTCATTTCTTCACTATTATTCATTTATTTACCATTTATCGACCATTTATCAATATTTATTAACTATTATTTCATGTTTCGCGAGACGGCTTACACTAGACATACATCAGGCCAAACTAGTATGGTGGTGATGATGATGGTGATGATGGTGGTGATGGTAGTGGTGGTCTAGGTGGTTAAGGGTGGCAGTGGTAGCGGTGATGGTGGTGGTGATGACGGTGGTGGGTGTGATGGTGGTGATTCCTTCCGTGGACTATTACACACGCCTTTACGATGTGCTTTGTTATGTTGAGCGCCTTGCTGCTACGGCCGAGGCGCTCTTGTGTTGCCGAGTTATGAGTGGGCGTTGAGAGAGGCTTTGTGTTGCGTTGAGTGGCTCGGGCGAGAAGTTTTGTCTTCTTATGGCCTCTCTCTCGTGTGTGTGTGTGTGTGTGTGTGTGTGTGTGTGTGTGTGTGTTTCAGGGTTGTGTTTCTAAGAGCCTGGTGGGTAGGGGAGAAAGGATGTGAGTGTGTGGGGGGGAGGGAATGTGTTGCTTTGTGTGTTGCCCCGTGTTGTATTGCCTGGGCCTCGTGTGTTGCTATAGAGCCTAAGTGAGGTGTTAAGTGTTGCTAGTGTGTGTTGCCGGGGAATGGAGAGGTCAGCGTTGTGTTGTGTTACTATAGAACCTAAGTATTGAGCCATGTGTTACAAGTGTGTGTTGCCGGGGGACAGGAAGGTCAGCGCTGTGTGTTGTGTTGCCAGGACCCCGTGTGTTGCTGCAGGCCGCCCCCCGCCACTCACCTTGGCTCTGCCGGTGCAACCTTTGACCTTCTCGCAGTTGAAGCCGATGGTGGGCACCGTGTTGAGGTACTGGTCGAACTTGAGGCGGTAAAGAGCCGTAGACTTTCCCGCCGAGTCCAGCCCCAGCATGACGATGTGGAGGGTCCCCTGCGTGAGGTGGAGGGCGTCCAGTATTCCCCCACTCCCTCCTCCCCCGTGGGCTCCTCCCCCTCCACCTTTCCCCATGTTCACTCCCATCTTCGAGTAGGGCACAGCGGGGAGTCGAGATTGGCGGACAAGCGGTTATGTGTTGAGTGTTATTCCCGTGAAGGCGGTGCTAGTGTCTCGCTCCTCCGTTAGTAGTCTCCCAGCGGTCAGCACTGTCACGCACGCTGCAGCAGGTCCTTGCCTCCCTCATCGCCCCTCACTCTGCCGCCCTCCCTGACAGCCCAGCCAGGCGAAACACACCACACGCCGCCCTGCCCCTGCAAGGCGTGTGCTCGGTGCCCTGCTTTGCCGCGTCACCAGACCCTGTCCCCCTCACCATGCCTCGCCGCAACGCCGCTCACTCTCGGCCCTCAGGCTCTGCTCTGTTTTCTGGGCACACACAGACGATCACTGACACACATGGTCACACTTCACCAATCCCCGAACCCGACGCGGCCAGCTGCTGGCGGGTCATGTCACTGACTGGGTCATGCACCGCCCCGGCAGCAGTAGCAGGTTACGTGCTCTGCGACAGATTTGTGGCCCCGACAGCTGCCTTTTGCCCCGCGCCGCCCTGCCACTGTGCCACCACGCACTGCCTGGCACTCTCTTGGCAGCCTGGCTCTACCTGGCCCAGCCTGCCGCCGCCACCTCCACTCGGCGACACATGCTTCGTTGTCTGAGTTATTTTCTCCCTGGCGCCACGGTCCCCTCAGTGGCCCTCACTGCCCCGACTCAGCGGCCACCGAGCTGGGCTGCCACACGGTGCCGCAGATGCCGCGGCTCGCCACGGCTTCCAATTTTCCGGTGATTCACGCCGCCGCCAGTGGCCGCCTCATGCCGCCATAAATCCTGGGCGAGGGGAGGGAGGGCGGGCAGTGCGTGAAGGCAGACTCGGGAGAATACCGGTTGTGGGCGGGATGATATTGAAGGGCGAGAGGAATGTGGCAGCAGACGCCCCCAGCACGCACATGCGCTCCCCTCCCCCGCCCCCCGCCCCCCGCGAGCTGTGGCTCAGCTGATCCCATCGCCGCCGCTGAACGTTTGTTGCGGTGTTGTGGCGAGGCGGCGAGGCCTGTAATGAGGCCCTCCCTCATCAGGACGGCCCCCAGGCCAGCCACTGAACCAATTTGGGACGAGGACTCTCCAGAAAGGTCAATGCCGCGCCCGCAGGGTGCCGCCGAGGGCCATCGTGCCGCGGCCTCTGCTGCTGACCTGTTCATCAGTCGATAACGATATTTCCCCTGAATCATGGATGACACCCGAGACCTGTGTGGAGGAGCGTGAGGGCGGGAGGCTCCGTGTACTGCGCCGCCCCATGCCAGCCACGCCGGCCGCCCTTCCCCGCGCCAATCAATAAGGGCGGCACCAGGTCACCAATCGCCTCAAAAACCTCAAGGCCAGAGGAACTGGGTCACTAGTCAAAAACTCCCCGTGCTCGCCGCTGGCGGGACTCACGTGGCGGCCGCTGGTGACCACGAGTCCTTGCACGTGGCTCGCCGCCCTCGCGTGGACCAGCGACGCCTGGACGCTGCGGAAGCCCTTTCGTTGCCTCCTGCAAAATTGTGCCAGCGGCGGAAGCCAAAACTGGGTCACGGACAGCCCAGGACCCGCCGCGGAGGGAGGCAGGGAGGGGGGCGGCGCTCCCTATCGACTCCCCAGCCCCCATCGACCGCACTTTCCCCGTGAAATTGATGATCATCCACCATACTTTATAGCGACGGTTGGGCCGCGCAAGATATGTTCCCCCAGCTGCGTTGTGCCACTCTCACCTCTCCCCCACCCCCCTCTCTCTTGCCCCTCACACCCCTCTTTACCTCTCCCCACCTCCCTCTCCCTCGCCCCCACGCCCCCTCACACGCCCTGACCTCTCCCTTGGCCCATATCTTGCCTTACTATCACCTCTCCCTCACCTTTGTCCTCACCCCTCACTCCCCTTTACTAGTCTTCTCTTCGTCTCTTTACTCTCCTCTCCCCTCACCCTCCCCTCACTCTTAGCTCTTCCCTGTTCCCTCACCTCCCCTCCACCCTGCCTCCCCTGCCTCCCTATGTCTCCTTGTCCTGTCTCACAACTCCTTCCCCGCCTCGTAATTGCGTTTCCCTTATTTCCTGTTATTACCTCCCTCTCCCTTCCTTCCCGACATCCCTTCCACTCCAGAATCACCGCCTCCTCCTCTTCCTTCCCCCTCCTCCTCCTCCTACGTCCTCCTCCGTCGCCACTATCTTCTTCCCCAGTCTCTGTCTCCTTCTCGGCCTCGTCTGTGTTCCTCCAGCGCCCATTCCTGTCTATTGCTCGTTCGTTTTGATCCTTCCATCCACTTACCAGGTTCGTTCCTCTCTCTCCTTCCTCGTCTGGTCGGTTTTCTCAGACGCTCCCGCCGCTCACACCAACTATTTCCAAAGGCCAGAAAGGAGATCAGCTAGCCGGGTTCTCATGTGTGTTGGTATAGGTTCGTGTTACAGAGGAAGGGTCAGATTGCTACTTCCGGGAAAGGCCGCCCACAACTCCTACGAAAGCCTATGTAGTCAGATGCGTGTGTGTGTGTGTGTGTGTGTGTGTGTGTGTGTGTGTGTGTGTGTGTGTGTGTGTGTGTGTGTGTGTGTGTGTGTGTGTGTGTGTGTTCCGTCTTGGCTTTGTATTAACTCCTTTTTTTCCTGCTTTTTTTTTTCTTTGTCTGTTTTTTGCTTCGTCAGGGTTTTTTCTGTTATTTTATTTATTTTTTAAAATTTTAAGTCAATGTTTTTTTATTGTCTATCTTCTTTCTGTCCCTTTGTCGTCTGTTTGTGCATGACTTTAGTTAACTCCCTTTATCACTGTTTGTTTGTTTGTTTATTTGTTTGTTTTCTCTGCCTTTTTTTTTTTTTTGCTCCTTAGTTTGCCCCCTTTCCTTTTCTCCAGGGTATGTTTGTTATGTTTATTTTTTTTTTCTATTTTTCTTCTTATTATTTTATTTTCTGGTAATTTTTATTGTTTATTGTTTTTGTATGTGTTTAACGTGATGGGAAGGCGGTGGCTGAGCGGTTAGCGTGCCTCCCCACATTCGCCGCGTTGTGGATGATGCAGGTTCGAATCCTCCGTTACCACCTGGGATTTTTCAGTCACCGCCGAGTGGCCTAAGACTACCCACATGCTGTCCTGAAGACCACCTATCAACCCGGACTCTAGAAGAAGCTGTCCAAGTGAAATCAAGAATGAACTCCGGGGGGCAGCATGAGCCAAGAACAATGGCGCCACTATAAACAACTGCCTGCGCCATGACGGGCTTGGGCCGACTATCAGGCCCTTAAAGAATAGCCTGCCGGCGCTATAGGCCGTATGTAAATAAAAAATGAATAAAAAATAAATTCTGTCCCTCCTGTTTATTTCTGCGTGACTTTCATTCCCTTTTTTAACTCTCTTTTTATGTTGTTGTCTGTGTTTAACGTATGTATTCTTTTACCCCTCTCCTGTTTGTTTGTTTCCCTCACGTAGCTGCTCCCTGTCTGCCATGTGTGTGGGAGTTAGTGCAGTGACCCCCTAATCGTTGCCCGAGGACCTCACTCTGGCATACACACAAACAGTTCCCCGAGCAAGGCCATCAGTCCCTCGTGGCTTTGATCGCCCACACGCTCAATCTCCCGCCAAAGACAGTTCCCTCGGTTATTCTGCATGGCTGCGTGCTACGTGGCTACCTGTCTGCCTCCCTCCCTCCCTCCCACCCTCCATTCCCAGTGCTGGCCTTTCCTTTTCCTCCGTCGTGGGTCATGGAAGGTCATACTTTGTGATATGTGTTATTTTGTTTATTTTTGCTCTTATATTTGTATACAAGACTGAAGCGATAAAACATAATGATTAAATTCGCTGATCGGCGGAGAAGCGGTGTTTTTTTTTTAATTTGGTATGGCCGTTGCCCTACCGCATGTTTTGTCTTCTGTGTAATTGATTTGTTGCGAGTTTTTTGTGTGAAGTTAAATTAATAATGTTGATATTACTTTTCCGAGGTCTTCTCTTCTCGGTTGATTGTGTGTGTGTGTGTGTGTGTGTATACCACGGTCACGGGCTCGTAATCGCCAGCAAGTACCCTCCCGACATCAGCACGTGCTCTTTATCGTCGATCTCTGGGTACTGCCAGGACCTCACACACCACACACTCCATCCCCCTTGCTCAAGGGGAGACAGTAACCACTCCTAGTCAACGGAAAGAATCCGGCCTGAGCGGGCTCGAACCGCCGCCCTGTCTGGCCTTGAAGCCTGGCAGCGCAGCGCTCTAACCAGTTGCGCCACGGAGTGTGTGCGTGTGTCTGTGTGTGTGTCAGCTTTTACCCTTGCTGCGTATCACCTGCTTCATTCAAATCAACACCGCATTTCCTTGTCCTCTACCCCATACCTGCGGTCTCGTGTGATTCATACTCTACGGAACTCCACAACAGCTTTTCACATATTCGAAGTATAATTAACTGACGGGGTGGGATCCTGACCCTGTCTTGACTGACGGGGTGGGATCCTGACCCTGTCTTGACTGACGGGGTGGGATGCTGACCCTGTCTTAACGCCCTGTCTTAACTGACAGGGTGACTGTCTTAACTGACTGTCTTAACTGACAGGGTGGGATGCTGACCGTGTCTGAACTGACGGGGTGGGATGCTGACCCTGACTAAGTGTCGGGGTGGGATGCTGACCCTGACTAAGTGTCGGGGTGGGATGCTGACCCTGACTAAGTGTCGAGGTGGGATGCTGACCCTGACTAAGTGTCGGGGTGGGATGGTGACTCTGACCAAGTGTCGGGGTGGGATGCTGACCCTGACTAAGTGTCGGGGTGGGATGCTGACCCTGACTAAGTGTCGGGGTGGGATGCTGACCCTGACTAAGTGTCGGGGTGGGATGCTGACCCTGACTAAGTGTCGGGGTGGGATGCTGACCCTGACTAAGTGTCGAGGTGGGATGCTGACCCTGACTAAGTGTCGGGGTGGGATGCTGACCCTGACTAAGTGTCGGGGTGGGATGCTGACCCTGACTAAGTGTCGAGGTGGGATGTTGACCCTGACTAAGTGTCGAGGTGGGATGTTGACTCTGACTAAGTGTCGGGGTGGGATGCTGACCCTGACTAAGTGTCGGGTGGGATGCTGACCCTGACTAAGTGTCGGGGTGGGATGCTGACCCTGACTAAGTGTCGGGGTGGGATGCTGACCCTGACTAAGTGTCGGGGTGGGATGCTGACCCTGACTAAGTGTCGGGGTGGGATGCTGACCCTGACTAAGTGTCGGGGTGGGATGCTGACCCTGACTAAGTGTCGGGGTGGGATGCTGACCCTGACTAAATGTCGGGGTGGGATGCTGACCCTGACCAAGTGTCGGGGTGGGATGCTGATCCTGACTAAGTGTCGAGGTGGGATGCTGACCCTGACTAAGTGTCGGGGTGGGATGCTGACCCTGACTAAGTGTCGGGGTGGGATGCTGACCCTGGCTTAGTGTCGGGGTGGGATGTAGACGCAAGCTTGACGCAGACCGTGGCTTGAAAAACTTGTCAGATGAAAGAGGAGATAAGGCTGTTGATAAAGTTGTATCCTTCGAAAAAGAAAAGGTTGTTAGGAAAGCTGTACTCCTGTAAAGTAAGACTAACACCGTCAACATTATGGGCGAGTCTTATCTGGGGTGAAAAGGACTCAACCACAACGAGACGGGACACAGAAAAAGGATAAACAAACACACAGCACCTTTGGATCTTAACGTCAACAAAATCATGGGCGAGTCTTATCTGGGGTGAATAAGACTCATCCATAACAACACAGAAAGAAAATAACCTACACAATGCCTTTATAACCAGTCATCAAAATTAAGGGTTAGTCTTTCCTGAGGACACCAGAAAAGAACTTCAAGAACCTTAATCAAAACAGCCAAGCCTCGGTACAACAAATAGACAGAACACACTTGCATTCTTCCTTTACTTAGTTTACTTTACTTACTTTCTTGATCATTATTCTCTCTCTCTATCGATCTATCTCTCTATCTATCTATCTCTATTTATCTCTCTATCTCTCTATCTATTTCCATTACAACTATTTCCCAAGGGCACAGAGGAAAAAAGTTGGAAAGTTTCGTTTAGTCGGCGCAACATCTGTGGTCATATGCCGTTGAGAGACAGAAGGGGAAGGAATTATAGAAGGGAACAGACCCCAGGAGACGGGACACAACCCCCGATTAATACCTGGTACCCATTCACTGCTGGGTGGACAGGGGCGTAGGGTATCGGAAATGCCGCCCAAATTTTTCCACTCCGCCCGGGAATCGAACCCGGGCTCTCTCGGTTGCGGCCACAGAGGAGATTAATCGGGTTTTCATGTTTTTTTTTCTTCTTCAGTTCAAGGTGGTGCAGAGGCCGTGTCAAAACTCACTCTAGGATAACAAAACAGTCTATAAAAAAGCCCAAAAGCCAGGCAACAACTTCTACGCGAGGCTTTTCAATTTCAAACCTGGCGCCTCACGTGATGAGAATACGAGTCCTGGCAACCCTTAGCGGCCCCTCTCACCCGGCGTCCATTTTGTGAGGGAAGCTAAGGGTAAGGCACACATCTTCCACTTATGAATACCCTTAGTCTGCACTCTTTGTGGCATTAATTACTGAAAAAAAAGGTGTGGGTGAGGGCCGTGGTGGGCGGAGCGGGGCGGGCTTCTTCAGCCTCCTCCTCGGCGTGTGTCTGCCCTTTACATGTGTGTTGGGCTACGGGGGCAAAGCATCATCATCCTGTTATTATGCCATGGACAGGTAATGACCACTGATTACAGGTGTGTGGGTGAGTGTGTGTGTGTTTGTTGGCCGCAGGTGTGACAGGTGTGGGGTGCTTGCTGTCCCTTCTTTTTACCCTCCTTTATTATTGTCCCTCGGTGTTCCTGCTGAGGGTATGAGGCACAGGTAAATACAGGTGTGTGTACACGTGTGACTGTTGGCCGCGGGTCAAGAAACACTTGGGTGTAAGTCTGGAGTTTACCAGTTCCCGAAGTACACCTCCCCACCGCGAGGCACGGCCTTGTGCTGCATGAAGTACTGTGTGCTCCAACAACATTTATTTGTTTTGACAAATTACTTGATTTTGACATTTGCACAAGTTTATAAGAAGCGAAAGGACAATTTACAGTTTCACCCACCCAACGATTTTCTCACGTGGTTCATGTTTTGGTGGAGACAGGTTACTGCCCTTAGCAGTGGCAGCAGGCTACTAGCAGTCAGGTAAGCATTCATTTGCAAAATGCAGAGTGGCAGCGATGGGGTTGAGTATTTGCTGTGTTGGCCTTTAGGACTTGGGTGTTGGTCTGGAGTTATAACAGAAAAATTATGTCAGTGTAGGCCTGGAGTTTTACAAGAAATAATGATGGGTGTAGTTCTGGAGTTTAACCCCAAGTCATTATTTCTGGTAAAACTCCATAGCTACATGCAAATCAAGTTCAACTTTTCAGTTAATATGTAACATTAACTAATTGTTACCTTACTCATAATTTGGGAGCCGCTCATTAATGTTCATAATCTTCTGTGGAAAATCAGATGTGTATTTTGTTACTCGTCTCATTTTCCCCAGAATTCACTTCAGAGGAAGATGGTAGATTGTTTAGTGTAGTAGATATGGAAATTGTATTCCCATTGCCTCTGACTGATGGCTGTTTGCAGGTGAGGGAAGCAGAGTGAACACAGCAGCAGCAGCAGCGGCAGCATGGTGGGCCGGCGGGGCAGACCCCCCAAGAGAAAGGTGGAGGAGCTGCAGGAGGACCTCGGTGAGGCGACACTTTTCTCGTGCTTTGTGCTCCTGCATTTGATAAAAACTTCCTTAATTTCTGTTTATTATAGCTTGTGGTCCATATTATTAAATGTATCAAGCTCCATTTATTACTGTTTCCCAAGGCCACAGAAAAGACTAACTGGGATTTCATGGGTGACTTTTCCTGTTCAGGGTGCAGAAGATGTGTAAAACTATCACTATGATAATAAAACAGTCTAAAAGAATCCCAGCAAATTCCATGAGAGGCTTTCCAAACAGGCAGACTGATGAGCTAATAGGTTTAAAAATACGAGCTAAGGTTTCCTGAGCTAGCACAATCAAATTGGTTATTCTAAAGGTGTCTTGTGCGTTCTTTTAGATATGAAGCCCAAGTCCAGCAAGGAGGCGAGGATTGAAGCCATCCCCCTTGATGCATCTGAGCCGGTGCCCCTGGCCCTCATGACCCTTGGCCCGGACGTCTGGACCCACCATGAGGCCTCCGAGGAGTGGAGTGATGACCTCATCACCCCCATTTCCAAGGCTGAGGAGGGCGGGGAGAGCATGCTGAGCCAGGGGATGTGTTGGAAGGGCATTCCCTATCCGCCTTTATCACAGGTACCAATGACTTTTGTATATTGAGGAAAGTTACTAAGTGTTTATTGTTTTCCTTATACAGTCCTATGTCTATGTTGAATCAGAATTTATCTAGCTTAACCCGGTAGCAGTGGGGATCATGTTTCTTAATGGTCCCTCTAAGCGAGAAAAATTAGTAAAAATCATCACTCACACAAACCATTTCATAATACATATCAAAGCATTTGTGATCAGTTTATGCATCATCTATTTTGGGGGGTTTATATCGTGGCACAAATTGGCCCGTCGCTGCTACCGGGTTAAAACCGTTGTTACGTATCCTACCTGACTCTTTTACAACCAAAACCCTATTTACATCCCCTTTATTAAAGCCTAAACTTAACCTACCATAACCTATCAAAACCAAAACAAACACTATAGGTCTTGACTCAGAAAATTCATTGTATATGCTTTATTTCTAATGAGACTTTCTATAAAACAAAATGAGGTCATTTTTTGTTGATTTATACCATAAGGTGCTGGCTATCATGTGTATGAAGATACCCTAAACTTAACCTAACATAACCTAACAAAAACAAATATATGTGTAGGTTTTGATGGCTTCGGTGATGGCGTTGAGGAAGAAACTTGAAAATAAATATATCATCATTAGCAGTCATTATTTGTCGACTGTAGGACATAGGAGTTCCTCAATGTTTGCCACTTCTTTCTATCTGATGTTGGTGCGCCCTATCCTGCTCGTGCAAATGTTCTGAAATAATCTCTCCACCTTATTCTCTCTCTATCCTGACTTCTACAATTACTGGTTACCCCTCATATACTTTGATAGTCTATTTTTGATCAGTTCCACATACATGACCTGCCAATACCCCATTTCTTACTCATAATTATTATTAGAAGGTGAAAAAAGGTATCAGTGTGTATCAAATGTTCAGAAGTTCAGTTACACCCTCCATAAAAATTATATATTGCCACTTACAAAATCTTTCATATATTAATGTTCTCTACAGGTGGTTCTGAGCTGCAACCGAGTGCCCAATGGTGAGGCGTTTGACTGTGAGACGCAGACCCTGCACTTCAGCCGCGTGTCCAGCTCCACGGTGGTGATGGTGCCGGACCCAAACACCACCGAGACTATCAAGATGGAGATTGACACAGACCACCCAGAGAGGAATGTGGCCCTGGGTTCTGAGGTAGGCTTTACTGCAGTCACAGATCTGACCATCAAACAGGATGGATTACAGAGGCACTCCACTGCTTAACAAGGACTTCTGACTTTTTTATGGGCTTATAATGTAACAAGTTCTTTTTTTGGACTTCTTACTTTTTAGGGGCTTATAATGTAATGAGTTATTTTCTCTTTTCAGCAGGAGGCATTCATGAACCTTCCTCTGGTGTGCTGTGTGGAGGGCTGTGGGGCGCGGTCTGACACGGACACCACCTCCACCTTCTACATAGTCCCAGTGGGCCAGGACCGACCCCTCTGGGCCGAAACGCTAAATATTGTGTAAGGGTGCCCGGACATATTTGTATTTCTTCAATGAATTTTCTTGCATCTGTGATGAAAAATTGAAGCACACTACACATGAAGCATGTATTTGTATTTTTTGTGAAGAACAAATCACTGAGTCAAGGCTCTTCCTTTCAGACCCGGTGTTGCAGCGGATGTCAAGCAACACGTCTGCAGCAAGCACTTCATTGTTCCCACAAAAGTGTTGTTTGCGCCCAAGAGCAAAACGAGGAAGAAAAAGACGTGTGATATGGTCAGTATCATTTCATTATCATCGTTTCCTAATGAAATAGTTTTTCTTTTGCTTGATGTTGATCCATTTCATTCTGCTTTGTAGTTGCTGTTAATTCATCTTGCCAAACCTAATTTCTGTGTATTTCTCCTTTCAGTTAGTAGCAGAGGAGGCAGAGATAATTAAACAAGGGCTGGCCTCAGGCAGGCCAAAAAGGACTCCAAAGCCTAACAAAAACTACAACTGGGCTGAAATGTATGTAATAGTTTAGCATTATTAAGTAGTCCATGCACGGCTATGTATTATTTGGGGGATTGGGTCCTTGTGTGTTTCTGTTGCTCATTGGTTTTATCTGATGATGTTAGTTTAATGTGTAGTCTTGTTCTGAAGACTTCTCATTGACTATTGATGTCCAGATGCACCTCTGCTACACTCAGTAATACCTCAGCCAAGGTCAACACTATGAAAGGTGATTATTATCTGTGACTGTGTGAGCAGGTAGAGGTTAGTTTTTTGCTGCTGTTATTAGTTCTATCTCTTATTTTTCAGTGTGCCCCTTATTAAGGCTGAACCCGATGAGCTGGACGAGGATGAGGCGATTTACTTACAGGCCACTAGTGCTGTGAGCAAGGCAGGCGGCTCTGTCTTCAGAGCCAAGGAGGACAAGGAGAACAAGAGGCCAACTTCAGATATGGAGGGAGAGCCTGAGAATGAAGAGGTGGAGGAGGAGGAGGAGGAAGATTTAGAGAACATCAGCATGCCCAGTAACCCTCGCCCTCCCCCTCCCAAACCCAAGGGTCGGCCACACAGGATAAGGGACTCGGGCACGCAGACGGTGAGTTGACTGAGTCGTTGTTGCTAAACGATCCCATGAACTTCCAAGAAAGGCTTTTCAAATAGGCCAACTGAGGTGCCGATAAGATTAAGAATATGAGCTTATAACTTTTAGTCTACAGGAAATGAACAGATATGAGCCTTGTGTTCTAAGTTATAATGCAACATCTTTTTTCCTGTATAAGTGTTAGATTTGTCTGAAGGTCCTTGATCCTCCCTTTACCCTTATATGATAGCCAAGTAGTTAACATTACCTCATGGAATTGCTGGTTATATCCTGCATTATACAGACTGAGAGAGTATTGCACAACTGTAAGCAATTTTGATCTTTTATTTTCCCCCTTTAAGGAAGGTGATGGTAAGGCGCCAATAGCCCGACTTCCATTGCGGGAGGTGAAGGTGCAGTGTAGCATTGCCTCACAGCCCCCCAGCCCCTGCACCAGCTGTTCCTACCTCAACTGGCTCCGGTGAGGAGGGCAGTTGTAGGGGGTTAAGAGTTTAGGATTCAGGTATCATTGCAAATCTGTCCATATTATACTTTGGATATGGTAAATTTTGTGATTCTTTCTTTGGTATTAAAGTTGATTAAACTACACCACTACACCATGAAGCATTTCCCCAGACACTTATCCTTTTCCCTATTCCATAACTTGTTTCTCACCACTGCATTTCTAGGGACATATACTAACAACATATCCACTGTTTGTAGGCTGGAGGAGCTTCTAGCAGACTGTGCTGATCAGGTAGAGGGGGACCTATGTGCCTCACCAGTCCAGGAGTGCCTGAGGAAAGTGGTGGACAGTGTGCCTTACCCCACACACGCCACTAATGTGCTCAAGCTGCTCATCGGGGAGAAGAGGGATGCCTTGGAGGTGAGGCGTCGATCATTAGTATACTTGTGAAAATTATTGATATCATTGTATTGGAATTGTAAAAGTCTTGGTGCTGTTTTAATTGTGGCAATTTCTGGCACCTATAGTGGTCATAGTATGAAGTTTTGTCCTGTGTCTTGTGGGGTTTATGAGTATGAGTCTTGATTATAAGAATTGGCTGTGGTGGTGGTGGTGATGAGTTACCACATGATCTTCTTTCCAGAACACAAGTGATATTGTTCTCGTGCCCAGCCAGGAGGACGATGTGGAGATTGAAAATGTCATCCACCCAGAAGTGGTGAGTGTGGATGCAATGCTGTGTTCTGTCAGGTTCTTATTTATTTCAGCTTCAAACTGTTGCTAAACTTAATCATAAATGTACTCTGCCTTAGACAACTTAATGAAATTTATTATAAGCTACTTCTCATTCTTTTGATTTCTCTTATGGCAACTCTTCTCTATTTTCTCTAATTGGAGGAGTGCTTAGCTGGGTTTTTTATTCTTTTGTTTCTTTCCACAACTTAATGCACAGTGATTTAATATTTCCACAACTTGACCAACAGTAATAAAATGTTTCTCTTTCCCTGCAGGAGGAGCCCATCACAGGGTTGAGGGAAATCACTCCGAGGACCTGGCAGAAGAAGACCAAGTGGAAAAAGCCCTCAACAGAGGTGGAGCCAGGCAGGAAAGAGGAGGAGGAGGTGGACTTGGATGGCCTTGGAATCCAGGAAGCCACAGAGATGGATGACGAGGAATTCCACCCAGGCTACCTTGAGGAAGAGGAGTCCGAGGAGGAGGATGACCAGGGCATTGATGACGAGGACTGGACTATTAATAAGCCAGGTGAGAGTCCTTGTTGTGTTGCATAGCCTGTGTGAGGAAGGCTTGCTGAGATGACATGACTTACTTAGACGACATGACTTACTTAGACGACATGACTTAGATGACATGACTTCCTTAGATGACATGACCTACTTTGATGACATGACTTACTTAGATGACATGACTTACTTTGATGGCATGACTTACCTATATGACATGACTTACTTAGATGATATGACTTACTTATGTGACATGACTTACTTAGATGACATGACCTTTGGAGCCATATTGTATCATTCATATTAAGCCATTTGGGTATTTCATCATTCATTTGAAGCATTTTGTCCTTCAGTTTAGGTAATTTATCATTCATTTTAGGTGTTTTATTACTAATTTCACTTATTTCATCATTCATTTTAGGTAGTTTACAATTTTGTCCTTTGGCGTAAACAGAAATGTGGCTTGACGAACATGTTATTAAGGTCTTTTTGGGTATGTGCATCACTACATATGTGGGACTTCAATTTTCTTGATAACTCCCTTAAATGGAAAAGGATTAACTGTGGAAATTGCTCATAGGATTCTTTTTTTCTGATTCTTTTACTTGGCACAGAAGTTTCCTATGTTCTTGAAGCTCCTGTTTGATCATCCTTTAGCTTTCTATATTTGTGATGGCGTGAACTGTTCCTGTTGATATTGAATGTAACAGCATTGTTTTTGTCTTTGTTAGTTTCCTGCTGCTTAAGGTCCTGGCTCATATTTCAGTTTAATATTTTATCCTCTGACAGCCTCTTTTCATACTTGCAGACCGAGACTCCAAGCCTAGTGTAAAGAAGAAGCCGAAGAAGTCGCCACAGCACACCAAAGTAAAGAAAGGTACGATGCACCTCCATTCTCTTCACTTGTATGAGGTGTCCCAGTCACCCTCCAACAAGTGACCTGTATATACCTATTAATAAATGCTTCGTAAGAAAGGCACAGAAAAAGAGTCAAGAAGTAAAAATAAATATATCCCCTGTCATGTGAATGGCTGTACTGCCCTTAGTTATATTTACAAGGCACTAGGATGGGCCTAAGTCACACCTTTGGAACTAGATTTGATCAGCATCCTTCAGCTTCTTCCTCAGTCTCCTTTCTTGCGGAGCAATGCAATCTGAGCCTTTGATTATAGTTTGTATTTGGCCTTGGACTGTCTCCTGTGAAATAAGGGAGATGATTTGTGGTGACTCATTTTCTTCATTGCGTGGCTGTTCCCTGTTGCTCAGCTGGCTGTGGCCCTGGGGTCACAACTGAGGTCAGTGATCACAGGCAAAGTGTGGGTAATTTTTGTCCATTTGGCAATGGTTGAAAGTAGTCAGTCACTGGTTTGATGAACCTGTTACTTGTGTTCATCACTTCCATGCATCTACTTGTAAGGTCATGCTGGAACAGATGTACATTTTCAAAATTCACTTTTTTATCCTGTGTGCTGCTGCTGGGCGAGAGTGTCTGGCTGCTGGGCTGCAGCAGAGGGTGAAGTTTACTTGCAAATATGGTTTATATTGCTCCCACAATTTCTGTTACATTTTGCATCGGTTTGTTGCTTGGCAGTATGCCTTGTGCTGAGGTTGTCAATATTTTTTGACGTTTAGGTAAGCAGTGTTTTTATGATGGCTGGTGTTCCCCCGTCCAGTGTTTTGCCCAATCTTTAACTCCTTTCTTTGTGTTTTCAACGCAAATAAAATTCCTCTTGGAAGGGATACATACTATGCAAAATTTATGTTGCATATACATCAGAAAATTTATATAGGGTTTATAATAGAAATATTATTTTGGTGGATTTGAAATAACACCTTTTCTTCATATAGTAAACAATGAAGCCTGTCCACCTCCACCTCCCTAAAACATTGTGTTTCTTCCAGGGCGAGAATGTCCTGGGGGAGAGGCAGAAGGTCGGGAGGTGGAGGTGAGGGAGTCAGGGAGCGTGGATAGTCAGGATAATCTTGAGCACGTTGACTCAGGAGCAAAACCCGAACCTGACCTTAATGCACCCAAGGACGGTGCGCTGAAGGCTCAGGAGAACACTCGTGGCAAGCAGCGGCGCAAAAGTCGCGTGGAGAACGACGGCCGCTGGCTGCGGGGTGTCTTCAGGTGCCCCAGGTGCAAGCTGGTCTTCTCCACTAAGCTTAAGATGAAGCAGCATCACCAGCATGTCCACCTGGGGGTCCCACCCTGGAAGGGTAATCACCTGTGTGAAGAGTGTGGCAAGACCTTCACCCAGAAGGTTGGCTTGCAGGTCCACCGCATGCACAAACACGGAGACCCCAAGAAGTTCCAGTGTGACCTCTGTAGCTATCAGGGCGTGACCAAGGCCAAGCTGGCCAGGCACCTCAGGAGCCACACAGACCATAAGCTACTAACCTGTGAGGTGTGTGGGGCTGCACTCAAGACCATGGACACATACAAGAACCACATGGCCCTGCACACCAACCAGGGCCGCTACCAGTGCTCGGTGTGCAAAAAGGCCTTCAACCACAAACAGTACTATGACGACCACTACCGGAGCCACTTCAACCTGCGGGAATACCTCTGTGACATTTGCAGCATGTCCTTCAAGACCAGCAAGTCTCTGCGCACCCACATGAGAGCCGTGCACCTCAATGACAAAAGGATGGTCTGCCCGGTGTGTGGTGCACGCTTCATGACCAACTTTAACTTGCGGGGTCACATGAAGAAGCACAGTCGGCCTGAGCCCATACATTGTCGGTTTCAGTGTAGCCTTTGCCTCACCAAGTTCCACACGCAGTCTGAGTTGAGCACCCACCAGGTAAACATGCATCCCGAGGAGTGCCAGCCCTTCCATGTTAAAGTAGACTCAAGCACTCCCATGTGTGTGAGACTTATCTCTGAAACTCACCAGGAAGAGGAAGAGAATGGGTGTCTCCCACAGCTGCACCATATTGTTGAGGAGGGAGGGACAGATGAAAGCATAGGCGAGGAAATTTCTTCTGAGGAGAGAAACCTTTCGGTAAAAGACGATTATAGAGAGACTGTGGAGGGGATCGAGGCTGTGGAAGTGGAGCAGCAGCCCAAGCTGCCCCTCACCGTGATCTATGTGTATGACGATGATGTGGAGGGAGGGGAGGGCCCCCCGGAGGACCCCCTCATCAAACAGGAGGCCTCGGAGCACCACGAGTCATGAGGAGGTGGTGGGAACGTTTAGCCAGTGGTACCGGTGTCCTCCGTTTGCTGGTATATGTTTGCAGAAAAATTCAGCTAATAGTCCTGACGGAAAATTGTATTTTATGAAAATGTAGATTATTTTTTCAATATTAACTAATATATACATGTATATATATGTACATACAGTAGTATGGTAGTTGTAGATATTTTGAGTATTTAATGTCCTCCCTTTGAACATGAACAATGTATATATTCATTGTTTGTTGTTATTTGAATAAAAAGCTCCCAACCTTGATGCTTTGGCTGTCCTGCAACAATTCTACCTTTTCTGGTCCTGTATAGTTTTGTTAGGAAATATGAATAAGAAAAGTCAGCTTGTGAATCGCATTTTTATCTCATTTTTGTAAGAGCTGTCATCGAGGATGACATTTTCTTAATTCATTTACTTTGCCTGCATAGCACGAAAACAATGAGAAAGAGCATAAATTCTTAACTGCATTCCTAATGCTGTGGAAGAAGCAACCACTGCATTCCAATCATGAATCTCTGGAATGCAACTTCAAGGTCACAAAGCGGAGTGGCAGCAGCTTAATCTGAGGAGGTGCCCCTCCCCCCCACCCCCTGCCTGACAGCCACCTCTCATTGCAGAACAGATGGTGTCAGCTGGAGAGGGGGCCGGGGAAGGTGAGGGCAGCAGCACCAAGGATGACGACGACTCCGCCTCCCCAGGAATGCAGGATCCTTCAGGTCGGCGGCGGCGGAAGGAAGGCGACACCCGGTGGATCAGGAAGGCTCACTCCTGCACTGACTGTGGCTTGATGTTCAGCACTCAGAAGAAGTTTGACCAACACTTCAATCACATGCACCTTGGCATCGCTCCCTGGCATGGAGAACACAAGTGTGACGACTGTGGCAAAGTGTTCACGCAGAAGATCAGCCTCAACGTGCACCGTATGTTCAAGCACGGGGCCCCGCGCCGCTACCAGTGCTCCCAGTGTGTGTACGAGGCGCCCACCAAGGAGTACCTCAAGCGCCACATGAAGGTGCACACCAACGAGCGCCGCTACGTGTGTCCCCACTGCCACAAGGGACTCAAGACCGCAGAGTCCTATCGCAACCACCTGGTCATCCACACCAACAAGGGGCGCTTTGTCTGCCAGGTGTGCCAGAAGGCTTACAACCACAAGGGGGCCTACCAGGACCACATACGCACTCACTGTGAATACCGTGACTATGCCTGCGACTACTGCGGTGCCGCATTCAAGGCCTACAAACACGTGGCCCGGCACATCAGAGCCGTCCACCTTAATGACAAGCGGTTCATATGTGACGTGTGCGGGGCCCAGCACATGACGGGCTTCAACCTCAAGTCCCACGTGAAGAAGCATGGCGACCTCTCCTCCCTCCCCTATGCTTACCAGTGCTCAATATGTGAGGCCAAGTTCAGAGGTCCCGAGGGTCGTGCTGTTCACATGAAGGTCGTCCATACCTCACCTTCCTCCCCAGCCAGCCCGAAGACCTCAGGAGGAAGCGTGAGTGTACCGAAGGGTGATGACGGAGGAAGGCTTGTCTCCCCTCACCCAACCCGCCGCCCTGTCCAGTTCCACTACACCAAGATAGCAAGGGATGAGAGTGCTGTAGCAGGTACAGTAGGCAGGGAGGGTGAGTCCTTTGGAACCATATACCTTGACAACACAGATGACTTCTATCCCTATGATGGCAAGGAGGATGAGGCTGTGGTGTATGAAGTGTACAGTGCAGGGGAGGAGGAAGAACTGGAGGAACAGTATGACAAAATGGAGACAGAAAAGGCATATACACAAGGAAAGGAGCAGGAGGGCCAGGCATCGAGTGGCCGGGACCGAGTGATACATGTGTACCCCTGCAGCCTGTGCCACATCATGTTCACCTCCAGGAGCGCCCTGGAGCAGCATTACGAGACCTGTCAAGAGCGCCACGCGGAGATCAAGGAGGAGCCGGAGAGTGCGGAGTGACTCGGTGCCTCTCCACACGTTGCACCCTGACACTCGTGCTCAGGCTCGCCTTTATGCAGACTCATGATGATATGCAATGCAACCTCAGTTTAGTGGACATAACGCCGTGATAATATATCACTTATTTTTTGATCAACTTTAGTTGTATCCTTACACCTGCCAGGTACAGAAACATGTAAGACATGGAAGTACAGGCAACCATTGATCGCTTATTTGAACTTGAACTTTCCCTACAAAAAATCTGTGTGTGATCCTTTGTGATTAGTTACTGGATCTGTGTGTGATGGGCGGGGCAGCCCTGTGATCAATGCTGCCCAGTGGTGGTGCAGACTCACGGTCGTGTGCTGCACAGGGGAGAGCCATTCCTGCCCCGCTGTGCTGTCTGTCCACAGTGGAGTGTGTCCATGCGCTGTGCTTCACCAGCCACAAAGTGTTTGTGTTTGTGTTGTATTTAGTAACTAATAATGCCATTATGCCTAGCAAAAGTTTTTAATTTATTTCATGATGTAATTTTTTTAATATAATATTATAGTTCATTTAAATACTTATTTCATCTATATTCTCCTGAGTTTGGTTCGGGTTCTTATAGGATTAAATCTTTATTTTTGAGTGGCTAAGAATCCTCCCATGTATTGCCACAAAACCGTCAGACCTTTGCAAGATTGGCTGAAGTTGAGTAAAACAAAGACTAAATTTGTTCAACAGTTATGATCAAATTAAACAACAAGTCATTCAAGAGGAAGCTTTACAAACAGTTAACTGAAATGTATACTTAGTATAGTTGTTACAAACAAATCAGTTTCTAGAAAACAAGGTACTAACAATTAATTATTTATTTATTTATTTATTTTTCTACACTCTACCTTTAGTTTGATGGGGCCTGCTGGTTGACCCCAGCCTGTAATGCTGCAGGCAATTGTTTTATAGTGGTGCCATCTTGCTTGGCTCATGCTGCCTCCCAGATCTCATCTTTGATCATGTTTAGAGAGTTTATCTAGAGTTTGGGTTGATAGGTGGTCCTCAGGCTGGCATATGGGTAGTCTTAGACCATGTGGCGATGATTGAAAATTAGCGTGTAGCAGCGGGCAGGACTTAAACCATGGTTCTCCAGGACACCACGCCCATATACAGACCACTCAGCCACCACCTTTCCAGGTGGTTTACACTTGAAAATGTGGAAAGAGGGCGATACATCCATTGCTGCTGCTGCTGGACTAGGAGTGGAAGGACATTTAGTGTGCAGCAACCATCACATGCAATGGAAATGAATAACAGTAGTGAGGATTGTGGGTACGGGGGACTGTGGCCTTGGTGCAGCAGACAGCAGTGGCTCAAACACATCCACTAAACTGATGTTTTATTGTATGACTGCCTGTGTGTGGTGTGAGTGGGTCAAAGGACTGAATGTGTTATGATTACTGAAGCTGAATTCATAATGAAGGTCAGTTACCTACATCATTTTGCACGGATTTGAAAGCAAAGGTTTATGAGATTCCATGCTCACTTGAGGGAAATAAATATTATATGCAATACACAATAGTACTTAATTTTCCTCTACATCACCTATAAGTGCCTTGTGAGTGGGTGATTGGCCGTCTTGAGTGTCTAACTGACTTGCAACATTATGCAAGAGGCTATTGTGGTTAACACTTTTTAGGTGTTATAAGGTTAAAAGTAAAGTTGTGGACATGTGCCATAGCTGTGTGTGGCCTCAGTGCTCATCTCTGTGACATTGGTCCTGAAGCCTGTGGTGGATTATAACCCATTACCCCATTATACAAGGCAGATTACCACAGTTTATTCTCCCCAGGTTTCCTCAGTTACCCTTTTATCAACTAGTCTGAAAGGGAGGATGAACAGCTGGGTGGCCGCGCACCAACCGTCTAGGTTGTTATTGAAACTCAGGCCTGTGGATTTGTAGCTACAGGCACTCAGTAAAGATGATTACATAACATATGTCACACTGCGTTTATAGGTTGATGGCATACCAGGCATTTTACTGGGAAACAATTTGACTGAAGATGATTGAAGGAGCAGGTAAAGAAGGTTTTAAGGATCTTGATGAAGGCTGTGCCAGGCTGCAGTAACACAATGATAAAGTAGAAGGGGGGAGACATGCAGAAATGTATAATGATAATGATAATAATAATGATATAAAAAGGAAAAAGGAAAATTCTTGGGGGTCAATGATAATGGCACTAGTAATGATAAAAAAAAAAAAAATAATAATAATAATAATAATAATAAAAAGGAAAAAGTTACATCCCTGGGGCTCCGGTGTCAGAAAGCTGTGCTGGGTGAGGCAGTTCCTGAGGCCTGAGAGACAGCAGTAACAGTTCTGCTTTTGACTGACAAAGTGTAGGTGCTCTGAGGAATGTCTGTTGTTGTGGAGAAGGATCATTGGAATATCTTGATTGAGTATAAGTTTGTAGGGTTTTAGATAATCAGAAGTTTAGAGGATGCAAGGTTGTATTGATTTTTTTTTCTAGTCAGATAATCCCAGGTAATGAGATAATGCTTTGTGAATACGCTATTTCTTGTATGTGTGTGTGTGTGTGTGTGTGTATTGGATCTCATATTCATCTTTTTATGTCTGAACTGATATTTAAAACACCTGCAGTCAACTTTTATTTGCTTTGCACTTGAAGAAAGGTTTGTGAGCCAGGTTAGGGAGCTACCACGGAGTGTGTCACCATCCCTTAGCTGCCTTGGAGTGGCGAGGAACACAACACTTGTGGATCTTCCGCTGAGTTTGGCTCCTCGCCGCGCCACCGGCCTGACCGCTGCCTCTCCTTGCAGGTCAGATGCTGGGGGCCGGTGAGGAGCAGCGAGGGTCGCCAACGCCTGGGACGCCTCACACGCCGGCAGCCATGGCCAAGAAGGGGAAGGAGAGTAAGGGGAAGCTCCAGAAGGAATCAAATCGTGAGAGTGGGTCCAATTTTTTGGACAGTGGGGAACACCAATGCCTGGATTGTGATGAGAGGTTTGGCAGTCTGCTGGAGGCCCGTGTGCACCAGCAGCAGGTCCACACGGGTGCCGCGACCTGGCACCCGCAGCACCAGTGTCCGGCGTGTGGCCAGACCTTCAGTGAGAAGCGGAGTCTGTACGTGCACCGTGTCCTGCAGCACGGGGCTCCGCGCCGCCACCAGTGTGACCAGTGCGATTATGAGGGGCCCAGACTGTACCACCTCAAGAGGCACATGAAGGTGCACACAGGGGAGCGGAGCCATGTGTGCGAGGTGTGCCACAAGGGCCTCAAGAGCCTGCAGGCATACAAGAACCACATGGTACTGCACACCAACATGGGTCGCTACCGCTGTGACCAGTGCCACAAAGCCTTCAACCAGCGCAGCCTCTACGAGGACCACTGCCGCACCCACCGCGCCGCACGATGCTTCTCCTGCAAGTACTGTGACGCCGCCTTCAAGACCTACAAGAACGTGGCGTGTCACGTGCGCGCCGTCCACCTCGGGGACAAGCGGTTCATATGTGATGTGTGCGGCACCCAGCACATGACCGGTGCCAACCTGCGGGTGCACCTCAAGATACACCGCAACGCTGCCTCCATGCCACGGGCCTTCCAGTGCGATGTGTGCAATGCCTCCTTCAGGGGCCTGCGGGGCCTGGCTGTCCACCTGGAGGTGATGCACGGAGTGACCGAAAAGCCAGAGGAGGCGGGGTGGGGCGCCACCGCCCAGCACCCCACGCGGCGGCCACAGCACATTGACTACACCGTGCTGGGCGAGGGAGGGAGCGAGGCAGAGGGAGGGGGAGAGGCGAAGGGGACGCTGATACTTACGGAAAACTCTGCTGTTATGGATGTGCATGGAGTGGAAGAGGAGGAGGATGAAGATAGAGATAAAATGGAAGGGAATGAAGGGGAGATAGAAGAGGAGGCAGACATGGACACAGATCTAGAGGATGAGGAGGAGGTGGAGGAGGAGGTACAGGAGGTGCAGACAGAGGGAGAAGTGGAGGAAGGCATCTCAGAGGAGGTGGATGGGAGAACAGTAATTGTTGAGAGTGAAAACTTTGTGTTTAGAGTGAAGCCTGAGGAGATAGAGTTTGACTTGTAATTGCCTTTTATCCAAAGAAAGCAAATCCATCTCTGATCCAAACATCAAATTGCCGTGATAAAAACTGTCCTGCTGGACACCACCAGAGTTTTGTGTGTAGAAAAAGACGTGTAGTTGCCCTTTGTCTGGCGCCTTTCCTTGATGAGAAATGTAAATAAAACTATTATAAGTGCTTTTTCTTTTTCTCATTACTGTGCAATAAGCAAGAGTATTTTAATCACCATTTATCATTGACCATACATGATTGTGTTTTATTTCTTAATGGATGATAATTTGGATGATGGCTCCAGGATGAACCCAGTCAACAGTGCAGTGAGGAGTGGCAGCAGGGACGTGTAAAGAAGCACCGGTGACAACATATATTATTGAAAAGTTATGAAATTTATGATTCTGATATCTGAGATTTATCTCACACCAGCTGGAAGATGGTCAGACATACAGACCAGCAAGTGAAGGGTTGGCTGCTGCATGACACTGGGGGACAGTAGTGGTGGAGGTGGATGGTTGTTTGCCTAAAACTTACACAGAATGTGTCTTTTTCAGAGGTGGTAAATGACAAGGACTCGGGACCAGTCTGCTGCCGTCCCTGCAGGAGGGAGTTTGCCAGTTGTCGAGAGTTTGTAGGCCACAGGTGTCGAGGCCGTGCGGGCAGCAACCCCCAGCAGGGGCGGCGATTCCCTTGTACCCAATGTGGGAAGACTTTCACGCAGAAGATCAGTCTCCAGTACCACAACATTTACGTCCACAACGGGGAGAGGAAGGCTGCCTGCCCGCACTGTGACTATCGTGCACCAGACAAAGCCAAGCTGTCGGTGCACCTGCGTACGCACTCCAAGGTGCGGCCCTTTGTGTGTGGCTTCTGCCGTGCATCCTTCAAGTTCCGCTCCACGTACCGCTCCCACGTGGCGCGACACACCAACTCAGGGAAGTACGTGTGCAGCGAGTGCCACAAGGCCTTCACGCTGGCCTCAGAGCTGCGGGAGCACTGCCGCATCCACGGCTTGGAGCGCCCCTTCGTCTGCCCGCTGTGCTCCATGACCTTCAAGCAGAAGAAGCGCCTCAGGGTGCACCACCGTGCCGTGCACCTCCGGGACAAGCGGTACGTGTGTGAAATATGCGGCTCCTGCCACATCAACAACTGGAACCTCCGGGCACACATGAAGACCCACGTCCAGACCGAAACTGCATGCACCAACTACTGCCAGATATGTGGCAGCATCTTCCGGGGGCGGGCTGGGCTGGCGGCACATATGCGGCTGCGGCACAGTGCCGAGCACAGCCAGCAGAATCTGACGGATGAAAGGGATGACGATGCAGATGAGGAGGAAGAATTGTTGAGAGAGGAAAAGCACCAGCTGCTGCTGGGTATGCCCAGCAGCGAGGAGATAGAGCACATAATGGTGCCCCAGCAGATGGCGGAGGTGAAGATCGAGGTGTACTCGTGCTCGGCCTGCAGCCAGCTCTGTGCGTCCCTGGAGCAGCTGCGCGCCCACACCTTCGCTGAGCACTAGTGGGCATGGGTGAGACTCCCTGCCACATGTACAGTGTTGGTTTTTACTGTTCTTCACTGAGGAGGCAAATGTAAAAGTTACTCCCACTAACACAATGACTAAACTGTGTGTAAATAAAAAAAGAGAGTGCCTGTGTTTCCTCACTGGTTATCATTGCTTCCTCAGCAGGCAGGATTTAAACTTAGCTTTGAACATATTATATAGCACCAATCATTGATTAATCTTTTTTAAATGCAAAGCCTGGAATGTGAAGCCCCTCCTGCCTACCTGTACACTTGTGCAATAATGGAGGTAAACAGCCAGGCTGGCCGTGGTGGAGGAGGGACCTGCTGGTGGGGGTGGCAGGCTGTGGAGATGTATATTTATGGGATGTTATTTGATAAGGGCTGCTTCAGTATTGTACAACTTATTATATATTCTGCCTGTAATGTGATGGGGCACTTTCCATCGTAAATGTGACTGATTATCCATCACCTCAGTGTCACACATGAGAAATTGATACAGCTTGAAAAGGGAAAATAAGTTTCAGAAAGCTGTGGTATGTTATTTGGAGTAGTGGGTGCTATGACAAGCTGTGCATAGTAAGTTGAGTTGGGAGCATATGCTATAGGTGCGCATGTCCTCGGTGCTCATCTCCGTCGCACTGGCCCCTGAGCCTATGGTGGTAAAAAAACTACCCCGGAACATCTTAGCTAAGCACGCTAATCTCTGCATCACGGAGGCGTTCAGGCTGTGGATGGTTGGCGCAAAATATGATCAGTACTTAAAGCAGCGTCTAACCAATTCAATGGCTTTAGAGACTAGGTATATCTGTTGATTCAGTGCTCAATAAAACACTACTTCTTTACGCCTTATCTCACGAGTAAGCCATTGTTCACTGACAGGCTTAACATGGCAGGCTTGAAGGGTTGTGTGGATATCATAGAAATATTAGGTTACCCCTTCAAGGATTCGCTTTATCTCTTGGGTAGAAACTGGGACCCCTAAGAGCCTCTTCCAGAATGTCAACCGGTGCTGTTTGCTGTACATACTAAAGAAGAAAACGACCCCCGCTGCTGCCTGAGTGACCAGCTGCGAGATCACCGAGGCGGTAGGGATGGGCAAGTACCGTTAATTTGAGTACCGGTAGTACCGGTACCGAAAACTCAGGTACCGTTAGTACCGGTACTGGTACCGGTACCCGAAGGAGTATTTTTTTATCCTAATGACTTCTGATGAAATTCCCAAATAAATTTCCTGTAAAGAAAACTCTCTCTCTCTCTCTCTCTCTCTCTCTCTCTCTCTCTCTGAATGAAGTGAATATTTTTTCGATAAAAAAATAGCATGTATAGTTATTATGGATGTACTCGATCATAGTCTAATAACAATAACAATATTTATTAGCAACCTAAAAAAGAAAAAGAATCGGACATCAAGAATTATCCAGTAACTCCAATAAATAAATAAAATAATAAAATAATGGAAACGGGAGCTGTGATGGAAACGAAGAGCAGGACAAAATGATGGGAACTTGGGGAGACGGTCAGCGAGGCAGTGGGTCATATTTTTAAACATTCTTGTGCCAAATCTCACATATTTGACGAGGCTTTCATGAGAGTTTGGGTCATTTTCTTGAGTAGTTTTATGACCCTGGTGGTAGACTGACCCTTCTTCTGCACCATGAACCTAAAAACACTGTCGTTAAAATTCGGTTGATCAACTTTTTGGCCTTTGGAAGTAGTTGATGTGGGAGGTGGAAGCGTTTAACAATACCAACCAGTGACTCAGCGTCCCCACACAGGGCCCATAACGCGTGATACCACATGGAGGCGAGCGCCGAGCGTCACTAAGATCCAAACGGTACCGGTACTAGCGGCAATCCTCAGTGCCGAGTGATCATGACGCTTCCCGGCACCCATATCACCCATATCACCGAGATATCCCTCACTGAGTGGTGGTCTCTCTCTCTCTCTCTCTCTCTCTGAATGAAGTGAATATTTATTTTTTCGATAAAAAAATAGCATGTATAGTTATTATGGATGTACTCGATCATAGTCTAATAACAATAACAATATTTATTAGCAACCTAAAAAAAAAATCGGACATGAAGAATTATCAATAAAGCCAATAAATAAGTCCGAGCAATCTGGTACCGGTACCGTGCTGTTTAGCTGGTACCGGTACCTGCCCACCCCTACGAGGCGGCGGAGGCGAGTAGAGTGACACACAGTAATGTATTTGCGGTATATTTTTGTGATTTGCGAACGCGTGTGACTGACTGACTGTTTCGATAAGGCGTGACGGACCCTAAGGACGTAGTAGGCACTGAAGGCGAGGCAGCTGGAGCATCAGAACAAGGTGAGATGTGTTGAATTCGTCTGGAGTGAAGGGTTCGGAAACGCCATCTTGCTCTCCTTCCTCTGTAGACATCTCGCACTTTGTAGTCTTTCTTCTTTCATTTTTTCCTCTTTCCCCTTTTCTCTTTTTCTCTTCTCTTCGTCCTTCTTTCATCCTCCCACCTCTTTCAGTACCTTCACCACAAACCCATTTCCTTTACTTAGGCCTACTACACCCTTGATTATTAAAAAGTACCTATCGCTCCTTATGTCTATTCCTTGGTCTTCCTTCCTAGTAGCCTGATTGTTTGGGAGTAGTGAACTTGTTGTTTAGCTTATTTGAGGTTATTGTACTTAATGAGTAGGTATATGAAAATGGAGGTATTTCTCGTAACACCGGCTGCAGCGTCGCCGCGCGCGTCGCCAGAGGCGACGCGCTTTCGTAAACATTATCCCCTATTTTCAAGAGTAAAAAAAAAGTCCTTGAATTGGATTTTCAAAGCGTTTCCATGACTGTTACAGGTTTGTAGAAAAGATATATGAAGAGATACTGATGCTTCATAAAGTAGATTATGAGATACTGGCACGTACCTAAAACGAATCCTTACCCTTTTTAGTCCATGGATATATTATAGTTTTGGTCCTCCTCTCTATAGCTGGAACAGCCTCCCTCATCAGTTTTTAGACTGCGGTACAATAGACTCATTCAGAAAACAGATACACACTCACTTGTCGCCACAACACACCAACACTAACAATTACGCTTGATTCACTTCCCTCCCCTGCACACTCGGCTCCCCCGTCCCCCCAACAGCCAACACGAATATGCGTGTTATACCGTTTACCGTTTACAATGCACCTGAAAGGTGCCCTGGGCATCATACATCCAGATCCAGATCCAGAACTTGCAAAATACAGTGAGCTGAGTACGAGAACTTGGGACGTCGCCATTTTTTCTGTCCTCACCCGCCTCAATTCAAACGGTGACGGTGATCGGTAAATAAGGTGACATGGGATTTCACGTTCGGCCGGCGGGATACTGTTTTTAGTGCTAAGGAAACCACACAGTAACCCTGCACAGCTTATCACGGTGCCTGCTGCCCTACACACAGACCACCGATTCAACGAGCAACTTCGGGAGGCAGAAGGAAAGGTAAGGGGTCCTTCTGTCCCTCACACCCCTTTCCGCCTCTGCTCCTCACCCTGTTTACCCCTTCCCACCTCTGCCTCATCTCCACTCCTTTCACCCCTTCCTACCTCTGTCTCACCTTCACCCCTTCCACCCCTCCCCACCTCTTTCTCACCTCCACCCCTTCCCACCTCCGTCTCGCCTCCACCTCCTACATAGTTTCCTTACTGTGAGATAAACGAGTGCTTGCCTATGTAAGAGGTATAGTGCGAAACAGGTTGCGGGTTTTTTTTTATTTAATATTTTGCCCTTGAGTTGTTTCCTTTACTGTAAAATAAATAAGAAAAACCTCTATGGTACAACAGTCAAGAGTGGTAATTTGCTGGCATGGTTTAAGGACGCGGTTGTATAAGAAAAGAAGCACTGCGTATTCAAATCAGTCAGTCATTAACGTTTGTCCCTCCTTGGTAATTCAGTATTGAAGTACCTGCATGAATATTGAGGTTAATGAAGGCACAGCCGGAGCCTCCACCTTTTATAACGAGGCTGCGTGTGACGTTTAAGCAAATTGCCACTCCGCTTGTTCCGGCCGCGCCCTCCCTCCCTCTCCTTCCTCCTCCATCAGGCGAAAGTTTTCCTCCCGGGGGCGTCCCTTCTTCGTACGCTGGGCCTCTTAATATGGAACATGCGTGGTCGGCGACGCGAAAAAGTTTGCATTGAAGAAAATTTCCTCCCATCCCTCACGCGACACGACCTTCCCAAGTTTTCCAATTTGTAGTCGCCTCTGTTAGCCCGCGGGGGAACGACGGCGCAGGCGAGGACGATGATGCAGGAAAGGGTTGGAAAAATAACGTAGCATAGAGAGAGGACGAAGTAATTTCCGAAGGGTGGACAACTATAGCATTCACCTCAAGACTACGATCATCTTTTTCGGTTTCTCGTCCTTCTAGATTTACAAAGCGCCGCTGAATTTGCTGTTGGGAAGAAAAAAAACACCGACGGTCAGATTTAGGAACGGAAGTTATTCATTCAGGTTCCCGTGTCTTGGAACTAAAAAGGAGTGAGGGCGTTACGTAATTGAGTGGTTAGTTAGGTCCGCGGCGTAACGAGTGGTCTGTCTGTCTGGGAGTGGGGACTTGGGAGTATGTGTGTATGTGGGGGGGGGGTGGGGGGTGGGGGGGCTAGTTATGTGGTGGTGCCCAATGCTTAGATTTTAGAGTACATTTGTCAGCTTAAATTGTAGTTCCTTTAGAGTACCTACGAGGGGTTGAACGGGGTAGGAGGGCAAGACCACAAGTAGACCACCACCGGCGCTTTCACACACACACACACACACACACACACACTGCAGGATGACGAAGTTTTGATTATCGCTTGAAACGTGTCAGTCTCGACCCACCGAACCAATAATCTAATGACGCTAAAGTTGACGTTCCAGACAGTTATTTTCCGTACACTGCTCCCATTTTGACAGTTCACGTCTAGAGCTGCCTTCGTAGGTTTATTAAGTAGCATAGTTGTCAGCATGTGATTGGAGAGGACAGTGGAATGAGTACCCGAACGAGCGAGTCATGTCTTCAACTTCCGAACCCAGACTCAACCCGCTGACGTCGCCGAGGTTCCCAGCGTTTCTTAATTCCTTTCGATGTTTGATATGGTTAGTGGAGGTTTACACACTTCTTCAAGCATTGCTCTTATATAGGAATCATAGATGCCATCCCCTTCCCTTCCTCCTCCCCGTCCCTGCCTTTCTCCTCCCGTCACTCCCCTTCCTTCCTCCTCCCTTTCCTTTTCCCTTTCTTCCCGTCCCCTTCCCCTCCTCCTCCCCGTCCCTACCTTTTTCCTCCCGTCACTCCCCTTCCTTCCACGTATTTTTCTCCCCATTTCCTTCTCCCCTTTCTTCTTCCTTTCTTCCCGTCCCCTTCCCCTTCTTCCCTCAATTCCCTTCCCTTCCTTCCTCCACCCATCTCCTCCCCCTTTCCTCCTCTCCTTTCTCCTCTTCTTTCTCCTCCTCCCCATTCCTCACCCCTTCCATCCCTTCCTCCTTCCCCCTCCCCCTTCCATCCCTACCCCCACCCCGTCATCGCTGTAATGCCCCCTCATCGTCGTTGTGTATTGCCGGGTTCATTTCCTTAACGCCTGCTCTCCGGGGCGGGCCACACCTTAATGAGGCTTACCTTAGGCCCGTTGGCACCTGCTGGCACGGCGGCTCAGCGCGCGCCTCGTGACAGTAACTCTGGGCCGATGGTGTTACTGTGTGTGTGTAAGGGGTGGGTGGGAGTGGGTGTGTTGGGGGTGGAGTGGGGGGATAGGGGGGCATGTGTGTGTGTGTGTGTGTGTGTGTGTGTGTGTGTGTGTGTGTGTGTGTGTGTGTGTGTGTGTGTGTGTGTGTGTGTGTGTGTGTGTGTGTGTGTGTTCAGTTGTCATTCTTCTTCATCTTCTTGTTCTTCTTCTTTTCCTTCTTCTTTTTCCTCTATTTCTTCTTATTATTCTCATTATTATTATTATCAGAAGGAAGGCGCATCGTATAGTTAGTTAGTCCACTACGTTTATTTATTTATTTTCCTTACTCGCTAATTCCCACGTATTCACCAACAGCACGAGGCGATAAAACATGGATATTAACTTTCTTTTGCCCATTATTGTATTTTTCTCCTTGCTAATTCCTATGTATTTGCCAACGCGTTATAAGGACGTAAATCTTGCCCCGACCCTCACGCCTCCCTTCCTCTCCTCTCTCCTCAAACCCTCCTGCCTCTCCTCCTCTCTCCTCTTCCCTTAAACCTCGCTTCCCTTCCTCTCCTCTCCAGCCCTCCTGCCTCCCCTCCTTCTCTCCCCTTAAACTCTCCTGCCTCCTCTTCTCCTCTCCCCTTAAACCCTCCTGCCTCTTCTCCTCTACGCCTCTCCTCTCCTCTCCCTTAAACCTTCTCGCTTCTCTTCCTCTCCTCTTCCCTAAAACCCTCCTGCCTCACTTTCCCTCCTCTCTCCTCCCCTTAAATCCCCTTGCCTACCTCCCTTTCCCTCCTCTCCTCTACCCTTAAACCCCCTTGCCTACCTCTCCTCTCCACTTGAACCCCCCTGCCTCCCTTCCTCGCCCCTTAAATTGCTCGATGATAGAAAGTGAAACAGATGAAAAAAGGAGTTTTATTTCTTGAAGCTAAAGAGTAATATAGACGGAGAAAGGACAGTTTAGTTTTATTTCTTGGTGTTTGAAATTTTAGTAAAACAGACGAGGAAAGAACGGCTTTTAGTTGGCTTTCTTCGCGCTAAAAAAGTACCCCCCCCCCCAAAAAAAAAAAATCGACAAATACGTAAAAAACAAAACAAAACAAAAATGGTATAGTCTTATTGTGCATCATGACAACTATCGAATCTTTCCCTCTTCCCAGCAGCGGCCGTCACATCCCATCCCATCACACACACACACACACATACACACACACACGCACACACTGGACGACACTGGAACAAAGAAGGGAGAGAGGAGATCTGATTACGTTATATTAGTTGATAAATAAGTTTGATGAGGTGGATAGAGATGATCTCTTCTTAACTGCGAGAACGGAGGGGCTGAGAAGACATAGGAAGAAACTTAAAGGAACCTGTTTGAGTGACTTAAAAAAAAAGTATAGTTTTCCACATAGAAGTGTTAACACATGGAACTTCTTGCGGGAAGAGGTGGTGGAGGCGAACAGTGTCCAACAAATGAAGGAAAGGCTGGATAATTGTATATATGGAGACGGGACTATTAGAGCTTAGCTAGCGCCCGGTAGACTACAAATAGGTAAACACACACACACACACACACACACACACAAGCACACACACACACACACACACACACACACACACACACACAGAGCTAAGCGTCATCGTCCAGCAGCAGTAAATCAAGAGGAGGGGAAGGAAGGGGAGGAAATAAATGTTAATGCGATCGTGAAAAATGAGTCCCCGCTGCATGACGGTCTTTGTGGTGTGTGTGAGTGTGAATGTCATTACCGCGAGTGTTGTTGTCAGTTCAGCTTTAGCGGCGACCACTCCCACGAGACGCTGCGTGTGTGTGAGAGTGAACGAGATAACGAATGAGAGAATGAGAGAACAAGTGCGATGAGAAGAGAACGTGCGATAGAACGAGAGAGCAAGAGGGAAAGTGAGAGAATAACGAGAGACAGCGAGCATATACGAATGAGAGAAAAAGTGAAATAATACGAGAACGAGCGAGGGAGAGAAAGATGGAGAACGAGCGAGAGAACGAGAGAAAGAGGGAATGAGAGAGCAAGAGAGTGAGAGAAAAAGAAAGAGAATGAGCGAGAGAACAGGAGAACAAGCAAGCTAAAGAGAAAACAAGCTAGCGAGATAACAAGAGCGAGAGAGAGAGAGAGGGAGAAAGAGGAAGAGGAGGAGAGGGAGATAATGTTTGTCAGCCTCTGTGTGTGTGTGTGTGTGTGTGTGTGTGTGTGTGTGTGTGTGTGTGTGTGTCGGGCTGAAGGTCACGGGAGTTAGCGCAGCTCTCGCCCTGATGAAGAAACACTATGAATAATATTATCGAGGACAGCACCGAGGCACCACCGAGGGAGCGAGAGAGAGAGAGAGGTGACACATACCGTGAATTGATGGCTTTTCCTTATCAGCGGGGAATGTGTAACTTGTTTGTCCTTGCACGTCTGGAAAATTTAAAGAAATAGTCCGTTTTTGGGTTGTACATCAGGAAAGAAAGGGAAGCGTCAGTTTGTTTTCAGTGTGTATATGAAAAAAAGGGAAACGTTAACTTGTTTTTCACGGTAAATCTAAAGAAAAAAGAAAGAGAAAAGGTCACAATACTACCTTTCGAAAAAAAATATACGTTTCAGTGACAACCCAAGGAAAATACCATAATTATTTTTTTTTTATACATCACTTTGTCTATTTTTACACATGATAGCGAATTACAAACAACTTTTTAGAGATAACATTATATTTTCTTAACCTTAAAACGTAACCTATTTTCATTATATTTTCTTAACCTTCAAAAAAACCCATAACCTATTTTAAAGAGAACTCGAACTTTTATTTTCAACCTCCCCCCCTCACACACACCTACCCCACTACGCCCCCTCCACCCCCCCCCCTTCCCCCGACATACGAAGCTGCAAGGTCAGTCGGGAGGAATATGTCAAAGAAAACGAGGTAGTTTGTCCTTGATTCCATTTCCTCTTATATTTAACCCCATAAGTCACCGCGAGATACACTCACACACATACATACGCCCTCTCCCTGTGTGTGTGTGTGTGTGTGTGTGTGTGTTTGGTTTCGAACGCTCAGGAAGGGCAGAATCTGTGACTTCGTTCAGGGAGACTCGAATGGTAGTGTTAATAGGCCAAGAGTAGTAGTAGTAGTAGTAGTAGTAGTAGTAGTAGTAGTAGTAGTAGTAGTAGTGAGAGTAAGAGTGAGAGAACAAGAGAGCGAGAGGATGAGAGAACAAGCGAGAGAGAGAGAGAGAGAGAGAGAGATAAAGATAATTAGAGAGAGAGTAGAAGCAGTAGAAGCAGTAGTAGTAGTAGTAGCAGCAGTAGTAGAAGTAGTAGTAGTCATTGTTATTGTTGTCGTAGTAGTTATAGAAGCACGATCAATAATAAGGGCAATAATAATAATAATAATAATAATAATAATAATAATAATAATAATAATAATAATAATAATAATGATAATAATAGTAAAAATAATAATAATAATAATGATAATGGTAATGACGGACGCTGATGTAATTTCAAACGCGGAGAAATGATTAACACCAAAGCTTCAGGAAATAACTCAGGTGATGTGCTTTTACCTGCTTTGCTTAATTAATGACCCCAGGCCTCCTCCTCCTCCTCCTCCTCTCCCTCCTCCTCCTCCTCCTCCTCCTCCTCCTCCTCTGAACTGCTTAGCGCGAGTGTAATCATTTGTGAACTCAGAAGTATTTTTTTTTTCCATTCTCAAATTAAGTGGAAAATCAATGTGGATGAATCGAGATCATATTTAGTGGTGTTTGTATTTGCTGGAGTCTTTGAAGGTTGGTAGTGTTTTTTTTATTGTTTTTTTTGGGGGTAATGGTGGCTGGTGTTTAGTCTCCTCTTCCTCTTTCTTTCTTTCTTGTCCTCCTCTTCCTCCTTTTCCTCTTATAATTTTCGTTTTTTTGTGGTGTTTTTTTTTCACTATCTTTTCTTCCTCCTTTTCTTCTTGATGGTGAAGGCTGTTTGTGTCCTTCTTCCTTCTTTCTTTTCCTCTTCTTCCTTCTTTTCCTCTTCTTTTTATCTTATAATTCTCTTTTTTTTTTTTCATTGTCTCCTCTTCCTCTTTTTCTTCTTATGGTGAATGGTATTAGTGTTCTCTTCCTTCTTCCTCTTCTTCCTCTTTCTCTTATTTGTTTATTTTCTTTCTACTTCATATTTTTTTCTTATTTTTTCCTTGTTCTCATTTCGGTGTTTTTTTCTTCTTCGTTTTTTCCTCCTCCTCCTCCTCCTCTTCTCTTCCTCTCAATCACTTTCTCTTCCTCCTCTTTTCCTCCTTTTCCTTTTCCTCCTCCTCTTCCCCCTCTTCCTCCTCCTCCTCCTTCTCATCCCTAACCTAAGTTAATAAAATAAACATATACAGAGAGAGAGAGAGAGAGAGAGAGAGAGAGAGAGAGAGAGAGAGAGAGAAACGAGAACGAGAGAGCACGAGAGAACGACAACGAGAACGAGAAACCGAGACCGAGAACGAGAAACCGCGCGCGCGAGGGCGAAAAACCGCAACCCGGCCAAGAAAATGGATCGGGGCTTTCAATTTCTCGAGGTTTTGCGTCTTACTTAATTCCGCGGCTATAGAAGATGGAAAACGCCGCCGCGGCCAAAATGGGGGATCAATGGCGCTGCAAATAGAATCCAACCCCGAGTGGATCACGGAATCAGCGCCCGGAATCCCTCGGTAGTAATTGGGGAACACGACTGGAACCTATGTAGCCCGCGGGAAGGAGTCTTGTTGGGTGGAGCGCCGATGAGCGAAGGAAGGGAGTAAGGAAGGGAAGGAGGGGGATGGAGAGAGAGAAGGGTTAAGGGTGAGGAGAGAGAGACAGAAGGGAGGGACGAAGGGACGAGGGAAGGAGGGAAGGAAGGAGTTAAGGAAAGAGGGAATGAGGGAGGGAAGGAGAGAGACAGAAGGGAGGAATGAAGGGCCGAAAGGAGAAGGGAAGGAAGGGGTAAGGAGAGCGGGAAGGATGAAAGGTCTTCCTCTTCCTCTTCCTTCTCTTCCTCGTCCCTATCCTCGTATTCCTCTTCTACTTCCTGCTCTTCCTCGTCCTCCTCGTCTTCCTCTTCCTTTTCCTGCTCTTCCTCGTCTTTATCCTTGTTCTTCTCTTCATCCTCTCCCTCTTTCTTCCCTTCCTAGTCCCTATCCTCGTCCTCCTCGTCTTCCTCTTCCTCTTCCTTCTCTTCTTCGTCCTTATCCTTGTCCTCTTCTTCTTCCCCGTTCTCTTAGCTGTCTTCCTCCTCCTCCTCCTCCTCCTCCTCCTCCTGTTTATTTTTTTTATTTTTTGTTTTTTTTCATGCAGATTATTTTCAGTCTCACCTTTTTTTTTTTTTTCAGTAGATACAGAAAATGTTTGACCACCATCACTTTCTTCAACATTTTCCCTCCAAGCGTGCGCGCGCACACACACACACACACACACACACACACACACACACACACACACACACACACACACACACACACACACACACACACACACACACACACACACACACAACTGTTATGTTCTTTTCTCTCTTCATTTTACATATTTTCCTTTCTCCTTTTTTCACTTTTCTTTTTCCCTTTCTCTTGCTTTTTCTGTCTTTTTTCTTTTTCTTTATTTCTTCCTTCTTCCTATCTTTCTTTCTTTCTTTCTTTCTTTCCTTCCTTCCTTCCTCTCTCTCTCTCTCTCTCTCTCTCTCTCTCTCTCTCTCTCTCTCTCTCTCTCTCTCTCTCTCTCTCTCTCTCTCTCTCTCTCTCTCTCTCTCTCTCTCTCTCTCTCTCTCCCCTCTCCCCCTCCCCCTCTCTCTCTCTCTGCAGTAGGATTCCCGTTTTCTGCTTCCTGCGAGAAATTAATCAAAGAAAATGGGACAGGGATGGACGCTGTGGCCACGCTCTGACGCCGGGGGCTGACCGCAATAGCCGGCGATGGAGGGGAAATGAAATGTGTGGAGGAAAGATTAAGTAAAAGAGAGAGAGAGAGAGAGAGAGAGAGAGAGAGAGAGAGAGAGAATATGTGTGACGGAGAATCGTAAAATATGGGAGTTGAAAGGAAAATTGGAGAGAGGAAGAGGAGATAAAGAGGAGGTGGAGGAGGAAGAGAAGAGGGGGGGAGGAGGAGGAGGGGGGAGGGGGAAGGACTGCAGGAGAACAGGAATGGAAAGGAAAGGGAATAATTTCAGAAGAGAGGTGGAGGAATTGAAGGAGGAGGAGGAGGAGGAGGAGGAGGAGGAGGAATTAGTGGAATAAGAAATCAGTCAAATGAAGTATTGATATGCAACGTAATTTTTTTCTTCTTCTTTTTCATCTTCTTTTTTTTTCTTATCTATTTTTTCTTCTTTTTTTCGGTTTTCTTTTTCTTAATTTTCTTTTTTTCATTTTTCTTTTTTTCTTTTTCTTCATTGTCATTTTTTTTCTTTTTTTCTTTTTAAATTTTTTTCTTATTTTTCTTCTTTTATTTCTTCTTTACGATAACTGAGACTTTTGACATATATGCATTTTTCATCTTTAATCTATCTATTTACATCTATCTATCTATCTATCTATCTATCTATCTATCTAAATATTTACTTCACCCTTCCCTTCACTAT
>NC_066509.1:1649518-1654518 GCF_024679095.1 Eriocheir sinensis | reverse complement strand
ATTTATTTTTATTTCTATTGTATTTCCTTTTGCTGTGATGGAAGGTGGCTTTGCGGTTGTTTTGGGTGATGTTTTGATAGTAGTAGTAGTAGTAGTAGTAGTAGTAGTAGTAGTAGTGGTAGTAGTAGTGGTGGCGGTGAGTGACTGACTGGGTGACTGACTGATTAACTGACTGACTGACTAACTGAATGGCTGACTGACTAACTGGCTGAGTGGAAAGTGTAGATTCATTCGACTTGTTAAATCCGTACGCTCTCTGACTGGCTGAGTGACTGCCTGGGTGACTGACTGAATGGCTGACTGATTAACTGACTGAGCGACTGATTAACTGACTGGCTCCCTGACTGACTAACTGGCTGAGTGGAAAGTGTAGATTCATTCGACTTGTTAAATCCGCGCGCATGGAAATGGACGGGAAACCACCTTATCAAAACTATTTCCCTTTGCTTCGCTCTCTGAAGTAATATAATTTTCTCACAGGAGTTATCTAGTTTATAATATTGAAAGGTTGACTGATTGACTTGCTGGACTGATGCTACACGGCTGGCTGGGTGGCTGGCTGGCTGGTGGGAACTTAAATTATGACTTGCTGACAGACTGCGAGGGATTACGGCTGAATGTTTTATGTGTTGGGTTGGGTTGTGCGTGTGATCCTTGTATAATTCCATGGTATCCTTGTATAATTCATGGTATCCTTGTATAATTCATGGTATCCTTGTATAATTCATGGTATCCTTGTATAATTCCATGGTATTCTTTTATAATTCCATGGTATCCTTGTATAATTCATGGTATCCTTGTATAATTCCATGGTATCCTTCTATAATTCCATGGTATCCTTGTATAATTCATGGTATCCTTGTATAATTCCATGGTATCCTTTTATAATTCCATGGTATCCTTGTATAATTCATGGTATCCTTGTATAATTCCATGGTATCCTTTTATAATTCCATGGTATCCTTGTATAATTCCATGGTATCCTTTTATAATTCCATGGTATCCTTGTATAATTCCATGGTATCCTTTTATAATTCCATGGTATCCTTGTATAATTCATGGTATCCTTGTATAATTCATGGTATCCTTGTATAATTTCATGGTATCCTTGTATAATTCCATGGTACCCTTGTATAATTCCATGGTATCCTTGTATAATTCATGGTATCCTTGTATAATTCCATGGTATCCTTGTATAATTCATGGTATCCTTGTATAATTCATGGTATCCTTGTATAATTCATGGTATTCTTGTATAATTCATGGTAACCTTGTATAATTCATGGTATCCTTGTATAATTCATGGTATCCTTCTATAATTCCATGGTATCCTTGTATAATTCATGGTATCCTTGTATAATTCATGGTATCCTTGTATAATTCATGGTATCCTTGTATAATTCATGGTATCCTTGTATAATTCATGGTATCCTGGTATAATTCATGGTATCCTTGTATAATTCATGGTATCCTTGTATAATTCATGGTATCCTTGTATAATTCATGGTATCCTTGTATAATTCATGGTATCCTTGTATAATTCATGGTATCCTTGTATAATTCCATGGTATCCTTTTATAATTCATGGTATCCTTGTATAAGTTATGGTATCCTTGTATAATTCCATGGTAAGACCGCACCTCGAACATGCAGTACAGTTCTGGTCTCCAAATTACGGGAAGGACATTGAATATTTCTCTCACTTTCTGTCTATCTATCTATTTATCTATCTATGTACAGGGTAAGAGGGATTGAGTCTTTATTGTGTTATGTTGTTTTTGTGTTGCTAGAAGTATTATTGTTTGTGTTAGTGTTATCTATCTCTATCTATCTGTCTATCTATCTATCTATCTATGAGGCTGTATTGTTATTTGCTGGGTTGGGTTGTATTTGTGTTGTCAGAAGAAATATTACAGTTAGTGTTTGTAATCTCTCTCTCTCTCTCTCTTTTTTATTTATTTATTTATTTTTTTTTATTTAAACATAGGCACATGTATAATATTTACATTCCCAAAGGTGCACTGTCGTGTGCTGCCTATTCGAAGGGCAGAATAAAAACTATATAAAAATAACTACATAAACTATAAAAAATATATATATATATATACTATAAAAAAATAAAAAATATAACATACAATACAGAATATATGTGAGCGCACTACACTCGTGTCACTGCTCCACCACGAGTGTCAGTGGGGTGGGGAGTGAGCCCCTCCAGTGGTGGGCCGACAGTTTTATTTTTTGGGTGTTCATCTCCCGGATGTTTGGTATACAGGCCGTGAACATGTTCCACATCCGGCAGACTCTTCCCGAAAAGGTGCGTTGGTGCTGGCTGGTACGGGAACACGGCACCTCCACTGCGTCACCACGGGATAGCACCGTTCTCGTGTCCCGCGTGGTGACTCTCGGAGGTTGGCGTAAGCCCACCAGATGTGGCACTCCCTGCACTTGTGCCTTATGTAACACCACAAGAGCAGCTACGTCCCTGCGGTGTTCCAAGGAGTCGACGGAGCTGAGAGTTTCCTGCCCGGTTGGGGGGTCTGCCGCATCCACCAGTCGCAGTGCCCGTCTCTGGATGGCGTCGAGTCTCCCGCTGTGCGAGGCAGCACACGACATCCAAGAGAGGGCAGCGTACTCCAGGTAAGGCCGTATCTGGGCCTTGTAGAGCAACAGCCTCACTTTTTTGTCGAGGAAGCTGGCCACCCTTCGCAGGCAGGAGACTCTGTGGGAGGCCTTTTGGGCAATGTGTTTGATGTGGCTGTCAAACCGTAGCCCTCGATCCACTTCCACTCCCAGAATCTTGACGGATTCCTGGAGTTTGAGGGGGACGCCACCAAAGCTTAGCTTCCCCTCCACTGCTGGCCTGGCAGTGGGGGATCGAGAGACCACCATGGCCTGGGTCTTCTCTGGAGCAAAGGTCACCTGCCAGCGGGCACCCCACTCCTGTAGCACCTTCAGCTGCTGATTGACCTCGTCAGCAGCTCGCCCACAGTCTTGTCTGGGGTAGGTGCAGGAGAGAGTGCAGTCATCAGCGTAAGCTGAGACTGCTGGCAGCTGCCGGAGAAGGTCGTCCACATATATGTTCCACAGAACTGGCCCTAGCACTGAGCCCTGTGGCACTGATGCCTCCACTGGCAAGGAGTCGGACGTCTGCCCGTTGACGACAACCTGGAGGGTCCTTCCTTGGAGGTAGTCTCCCAGGAGCTGAAGGAGGTCACCTTGGATGCCCTTAGCACGGAGTTTTTCAAGGAGACCTCCGTGCCACACCCTGTCAAAGGCACCCGCTATGTCCAGGGCTACCACGACAGTGTCCAGGCCGTCGTCAAGGGCGTCCTGCCAGTTCTTGGTGAGGAGCATCAGCAGATCAGAGGTGGACCGGCCAGGTCTGAACCCATACTGTTGGTCCGAGAGGAGGTAGTTGTCCTTGAGGTGGCGACAGACTACGTCCGCCACGACCCTCTCGAACACTTTCCCACCACAGACAGCAAGGAGATGGGCCGGTAGTTTTGGGGTCAGACCTGGAGCTCCTCTTGTGGACGGGAACCACTGAGCCTCTTTCCACGCCGATGGCCAGGTGTTTTCAGGCAGGCAGAGAAGACTGTGGTGAGAGGGGCAGCCAACTCGTGGGCACACTGCTTCAGCAGGTGCAGGCTGAGGTCATCGGGGCCGGTCGCCTTCTGGGTGTCCAGCCCGCAGCAGGCGCTCGACCAACACCTGTGTCACTTCCACTTTCGTGACAGTCTCCTCGCACTGCTGTTCCAGATGTGGCGGTGTCTGTCCGGGGTTATCCACCTTCATCTTCTCGGCGAAGAGACTGGCCAGCAGCTGGGCTTTATCCTTGCTGCTGGTGGCCACTGCTCCATTCTGTCTTGAGAGGAGGAATCGCGTCCTGGCGGCTGATCCCTGCCTTCCTTGACGAGGGACCACCAGGTCTTATTTCCTACCCCTGCTCCACACAGCTTGCGCCTCATCTCTTCTCTCTCCTCTCTCTCTCTCTCTCTCTCTCTCTCTCTCTCTCTCTCTCTCTCTCTCTCTCTCTCTCTCTCTCTCTCTCTCTTATCTCTTCTCTCTCTCTCTCTCTCTCTCTCTCTCTCTCTCTCTCTCTCTCTCTCTCTCTCTCTCTCTCTCTCTCTCTCTCTCTCTCTATCTCGCTCTCTCTCTCTCTCTCTCTCTCTCTCTCTCTCTCTCTCTCTCTCTCTCTCTCTCTCTCTCTCTCTCTCTCTCTCTCTCTCTCTCTCTCTCTCTCTCTCTCTCTCTCTCTCGCTCGCTCGCTCACGCACGATCTCTTCCGACTAACTTGTTTACCTGTGCGAGTTGACTAATTAAAGTGAGCGTAAAAGTCATCGCATTCCAGCCAGTCCTGCGCCGCTCTGATATAATTTGTAGAAGGCGTGACCCACCCTACGTGTTGCTTTCCTTTCATATCTCCTTCCCCTCCCTCCCCTCTTCCTCCTTCCCCTCCTCTCCTCTCCTTCCTCCCTCTCTCCTTCCTCCTCCTCCTTCCTTTTCCTCCTCCTCCTTCTCCTCCTTCCTTCCTCCTCCTTCCTTCCTTTCCTCCTCTTTCCTTCCTCCTTCCTCCTCCTTTCCCTTCCTCCTCCTCCCTCCTTTCCTCCTCCTTCTCCTCCTTTCCTTCCTCCTCCTCCTTCCTTTCCCTCTTTCCTCCCCTCTTCCTCCTTCCCCTTCCTCCTCCTCCTCCTTCCTTTCCCTCTTTTCTCCCTCCCTCCTTCTCCTCCTTCCCCTTCCTCCTTTCCCTCAATCCTTTTCTTTTCATCAATGTAGCTTTTCCTTCATACCTCCTTCCCTTTCCTCCCCTCTTCCTCCTTCCCCTTCCTTCATTCCCTCAGCCCTTTCCTCTCATTTCCAGTACCTAGCCTGTTGCCTTCCTTTCATCCCTCCTTCCCCTCCCTCCCTTTCCCTTTCCTTCCCTTTATCCCTTTACCTGTCTTTTCTCTCCTTCATTAATTCCTTCCCTTTCATTACTCGTTCTTACTTATCTTGTT
>NC_066509.1:1639518-1644518 GCF_024679095.1 Eriocheir sinensis | reverse complement strand
AGACGAAGAAAGAGACAGAAAGACGGACGTTAACTCACTTTTTCTTATAGTTTCTCCTCTATCCTATTGTCTTTCTTTTCATCTCCTGCCTCCGTTCTCTTCCAAGTGTGCGTTGCTTTCTACCCCTTCTTCATATTCTTCTCTCTTCTCTCTATGTCGGTGGAGGGGGTGAGACTTAACAATCTAACCCCGCAGATTTGATCCTTCCTTTTATTATGATTCCCCCTTTATCCTATTCTCTTTCTCTCCACTGCCTGCTCCCGTCTCCTTCCTAGTTAGCGTTTCTTTCCATCCTTTCCTTTTATTCCTCTTCTCTCTGTGTCAATGGAGGCGGGGAGACTTAAAACTCCTATCCTTGATTTGTCAGCGGTGGACGTATAGAATGACGCTAAAACAAAACAAAAGAAGGACGGTGATTCAAAACGACGTCAAGGGAGAGGGTGGGACTTTACAATCATAACGTAGATTTGTCAAGAGGGGACGTTGAATGACGCAAAGGACACAAATTACACGTGATACACAAATTGCAGTCATTAGTTAGTTCGCGTCGCACGTCAGCCCTGATTCACGCGCTGCCGCCGCCGCCCCGCTTGTGACACGGATGAAGTGATGACAGAACCCCGATGAGCCTTTTAGGTATTGCAACAAGCGTGTGAATTTGACACTTGACGAAGACGATGATGAATATAAAAGAAAATATTAGAGCAGTGATTCACCATTCAAACATTACAAAGAGAGTGAGAGACGGCAATTAAGGAAATATTACAGCAACGATTGAGCGTTTTGATAAGACAAGAAGCGTGGGAAAACGACATTTGACGAAGACAACGGTGACTCGAAAAGGAAATATTGGAGTACTGATCCACCTTTTAAACATTATATTGAGAGTGTGATGACGATGAAGACTCCTAAAGGAAATATCAAAATGGCGACTCTCCTTTCCCACATTACAACAAGCGTGTGAATCAGACGACTCGTAAAGGAAATATTAGAGATCAATGATTTGCTTCTGCCTTGCTCGTGGGGTGGATGGGGACCGGGTGGGATGAAGAGAGGAGACGAGGCGAGTGAAAGGAAGGAGTAAAGGAGAGGAAAAGAAGGAGGAAAGAGGAGGACGAGGAGCAAAGAGGTGGAGGAGGAGGTGAGGCGAGCAAGGAGGGGAGGGCTGAAATATAACCTTCGACAGCAGCCCGACGGTGAGGCATCATGCTAACACCTGGACCCTCACGCAGGTGCTGGCAAAATAATCAAGGCGTGGCGTGTGTGTGTGTGTGTGTGTGTGTGTGTGTGTGTGTGTAACGGGCAATACGCGGCAGTGGAGTGGAACATTTTTTGAGGTTTAATTCCGTTTGGTGGTAAGCAAAAATGTGTGGCGCTGCTTTTTACGAGGATTGGCTAGTTTGTTATTACCGGGCTGATGATGGCGATGATAGTAGTAGTAGTAGTAGTAGTAGTGGTAGTAGTAGTAGTAGTAGTCAGGGATGGAGTATTCGTATTCGGTATTCGTATTCGAATACATTCAAATAGGCTACCGTAATTGGGTGTAATCGTATTCGTATTCGAATAAATATTAATAGAAATCAAAGTATTCTCATTCGTATTCGAATACAAAGGGAAAGTATTTGTATTCTGCGAATAATCTGACGAATACTTCAAAATTTGTTATCAGAAATAACAACCGTTGTTCCTAATTTAAGCCCCGTTCACACTGTGCCGACTCTGGGCCACGACGACCCAGCAACTTTTCCATTTGACAAGTTGGTGTCTTGCCGACTGTCTGGGACATTCGGCCAACTAGTTGCCAGCATGTCGTGCTAACCCTCACGACTCCAGACTCCCGTCACGACGTCGGCGCAGCATTCGGTAACAGTCTCAAGACCTCTTTCAAGACATGCCCGACCTTTTCACATCAACACCCAAGACCTCGTGTAGCCTAGAGTCGTAAGTAGTCGTGGCCCAGAGTCGGCACAGTGTGAACGGGGCTTTTACAACTCCAATCTCCTGCCGGGCGGACGTGTAATCGTCGCATATAGTACAGGTTTGCAGGCTGTGACAGCGCGCCGCGCGGCGTCAGACTCACTTGCCACTTGCCCGTGTGGACGCTGGATGCGTGTTCATGAGCTCATTTTATTGTTGCATAACTTCAGAACAGTTCTACACGCAGTTACGCCAAGAAGGTATTTTTCAATGAAAAGTATTCATAATTGTATTCATGAATACTTTCAAGAAGTATTCATATTTATATTCGAATTAAAACCATTTCAGTGTATTCGAATTCGTAGTCGTTGGAATTTGAAGAATTCTTATTCGTATTCGAATACACGACTTGTATTCACTCCATCCCTGGTAGTGGTTGTAGTAGTAGTAGTGAGTGTGTTTGTGTGTGTGTGTGTGTGTGTGTGTGTCAGGAGGGGAAATTTAGCCATCAAACGTGAAGAAGAGGAGAGAGAGAGAGAGAGAGAGAGAGAGAGAGAGAGAGAGAGAGAGAGAGAGAGAGAGAGAGAGAGAGAGAGAGAGAGAGAGAGAGAGAGAGAGAGAGAGAGAGAGAGAGAGAGAGAGAGAGAGAGAGATGGAGGAGGAGTAGGAAGATGAAAAGAAAAGGAGTGGAAGTAAACAAAAATGAAGAGGAGGAGAAGGAAGAAGGTAAACAAAAGTGAGAAAAGAAAGGGCAAACATAAGAGGGTGAGGAAGAAGAAGAGGAGAAAAAGAAAAAGAAAGAATACGAGGAAGAGGAGCAATGGCAGCAATAGTCACACTTGTAGTAGTAGTAGTAGTAGTAGTAGTAGTAGTAGTAGTAGTAACATTTCTACCTGACTTCATATCCTGAACTACTTACTGACTTTCATTTTTATTCCTCCAGGTAAGAGCACCGTGATGACCCTTGAGTATAGCGGACGCCCTTGAGCCTTACCGAGCACCGTCAACAGCTCAAGGTATTTATGGTACGAGTATGTTACAGGTACTTTCCAACGGGTAGTCTGGTTCACATATTCCCTTATTCTTGTCCTCCATTCACCATTTTCATCATGTTATTCACTCTCTTCCTTCAATGCCAGTTTCTTCTATTCATCTCTGTGTCATTTCTTTCTCCAGTAATTCATCATCTATTCTATTGCCGATCTTTCCGCCTTTTCTCCCTACTTCCTCTCTTTGCACCTCATCCTCCAGTTCCTCTATTCTCTGTCCCTTTCACCTATTCTATTGCCGATCTTTCCACCGTTTCTCCCCACTTCCTCTCTTTGCACCTCATCCTGCAGTTCCTCTCTTCTCTGTCCCTTCTCTCATCTATTCTGTTGCCTCTCCATTCCTTTTTTTCCTGTTGCTTCTCTTTCCATCCCTTCCTACAACTGCATTTCTTTCTATATTTTCATCCTATTCCTCCCCTTCTATCACCTCTGTAATAATTCCTCCCTTTTTTATTTATTTTATTTGCATTTCTTTATACACAGTCACTTTTCAGGCACTCTTTCCTCCTCTGTATATGATTTTCCACTTTTTCTTTTATATATACAGGTACCCTTGCTCAGGTAGTCGCTTATATGTGGACTTTTGCATTGATTTTACGTTTACAGACAGTCTTCCACAGGTTACATTCTTTCACAGGCACACTCGTTCACAGGTTCACTCATTCACAGGTTATACTCGTTCACAGGGAGATTCGTTCACTTGTATTCTCGTTCATGTCATACTTACTAAACTGGGTACATCTCGAGGCGGTGATGAAATAAGTGCTCGTCCATGCCAGACTAAAATGGGTACAACTCGCAGCGGTGGTTGATCACTTTAGCATTCATGGGGACAAAATGGACCTTCAGTGCCGGAGTATTGGGCTTGAATGATCCCCTTTGGAGTGATCTGGACGCTGTGTGAATCCTTTGATATTTATTTTTTAAGGCATTTGTGTGTTTGTGTTGATAGATGCATAGATAGATAGACAGAGACCTTCCCTACCTTCCCTTCCTTCCTCCCACACTCTCTTTCCCATTCCACTCTCTCTCCCCTCATACCCCCTCTCTCACCCTCACTATACATCCCATCTAGCTTTTATATATATTTTTTAAGGTATTTTTGTGTTTGTGTTTCTGAGTGTGTGATGGATGACGAGAGGAGCAGTGACCAGCGGGCTTTTTTTTTCATATTTGTTTCCTTTTTTATGCCCTTGAACTGACTCCTTTGCTATAAAAAAAATATATATACACCTTCCCCATCCTAGGCTTCCTCCCACATACCCTAACATTCCCCCTCTCCCTCCCCTCTCCCCCCCTCTTTCCCCTCCCCCATACAGTCCATCTAGCGGCGCAGAGCATAACTAGGAATCGCATTAGTGTTGAAAAAGCCGGATTTTACTTTGTGGGGAAATGTATGCAAGTCCTAACGCTGTCTGTCTGTGTGTCTGTCTGTCTGTTTGTCCTTCATTAGCTAGCTGGAGGTCGTGGTGGTGATGGTGTTGGTGGTGGGGGTAACGATGGTGAGTGTGTGTGTGGGAGGGTTACGCGTGTGTGTGTGTGTGTGTGTGTGTGTGTGTGTGTGTGTCAAAAGGGGAAAAGAAAATTAGCCAGGTAAACGTGAGGAAAAGGAGGAAAAGGAGAAATAGAGGAGAGAGATAAGAAGGAAGAGTAGGAGGAGGAGTAGGACGAAGAAGAAAAGAATAGAAGTAACAAGATGATAAGAAGGAAGATGAAGAATGATAAAAATAGAGGAAAACAAACAAGAGGAGAAGGAGGAGGAAGGAGAGAAGAAAAATAACAAAGACGAGGAAAAAAAAGGACGAGGAGAAGGAGGAGAAGGAGGAGGAGGAGGAAAATGAATAGGAATAAGAAACAAAACAGACAGAACGAAAGAGGAGGAAGAAGAGGAGGAGAAGGAAGGCTGAATGAGCGAGGAGGGTTAAAATTATTCACTTTTAAGGGAACGTGAATGCAGTATTAGGATTAAGGAAGGATTTAGGAGTGTAAGGAGAGCCTAGGTTTGGACGGCCCGGGATTTACGAGGTAGAGAGA
>NC_066509.1:1622018-1634518 GCF_024679095.1 Eriocheir sinensis | reverse complement strand
AAAAGAAAAGAGAAAATAAAAAGAAAGGAAGGAGAAATCATAAAAGAAATAAAAGGAGGAGGAGGAGGAGGAAAGGAAAAGGAATGAAGGATGAGGGTCGCTGGAGGAGGAGGAGGAGGATAGAGGAAGAGTAAGATGTATTACGATTAGTTGGGAATCTTGCAGTGGAAAGTTTTCATCCTCAGAGTGAAGGAATAGGGAACACACACGCGAGAGAGAGAGAGAGAGAGAGAGAGAGAGAGAGAGAGAGAGAGAGAGAGAGAGAGAGAGAGAGAGAGAGAGAGAGAGAGAGAGAGAGAGAGAGAGAGAGAGAGAGAGAGAGAGAGAGAGAGAGAGAGAGAGAGAGAGAGAGAGAGAGAGAGAGAGAGAGAGTATTGTAGAATGTTACCAGAAATAGGATAAAATGGAAAAAAATGCAGAAGAGGAGGAGAAGGAGGAGGAGGAGGAGGAGAAGAAGTAAAATATCTACTATCGTGTTTGTGAGAGGAAGATAGATAGATAGATAGATAAAGAGATAGACAGAAAGTATATTAAAATGCTGGAATGAGAAATAGGACAAGATAGAACAAAATAAAGAGGAAGAGGAGGAGGACGAGGACGAGGAGGGAGAGGAAGGTAGATAGATAGATAGATAAAGAGATAGAAAGTATTGTAAAAGGCTGGAATGGAAAAAAAGAAGGGCAGGAGAATGAGGAGGAGGAAGAAGAGGAGGAGGAGGAGGCAAAAATAAAATAAGGTGTTGCATGAAAGAGTTAGGAGGGAAGGAAGGAGGGAGGCAGAGTGGCATGACGCGTGTGTGTTGGCTGCTGGAAGTGTTAATTGAGTTACTCCTCGCTTACCCGCTTACTACTCGCTCTCTCGCTCGCTCGCTCTAGGCTCTCATGTTTACCCTCACTGCTTATGCCCGCGAGTAAACTATTTGTGAACGAGATGAGGAAGAGCTCGTGCTGGGGAGAAACAAGGAAAGGAAATGAGGAATAAATAGGGAGGAGAGCTAAAGGAAAAGAGGGATGAGGGGGAGGAGGAAGGGGAGATGAAAGAAAATATGGAAGAGGCTGAGGAAAGAGGAAGACGAAGAGGAAGAGGAGGAGAAGGAAAAGTGAACCAAGAAACTGAGAATGACGAAAGAAAAAGTTAAATGGCGTTAATACAAAAACAAGATAGAGAAAGACATTAAAGATTCCCTTCCCTTCCCTTCCCTTCCCATCCCCATCCCTTCCCTTCCCTTCCTTTCCCTTCCCTTCCCATCTCAACTATTCCGTCACCATCTCTACTCGCTCCGCACCTCCTCATGTCCCCCCCTCCCTCCACCCTTTCTCCCCCTTCTCCCTTCCTCCTTCCCTCCTTCAACCCATCGCAAGGTACTAACATCGCCTCGGGAGCGGAGGACTGCTCTCAGTAACAGCAAAGCCCCTCAAGCTGTTGAACTCAATTTAAAGTGATCCCAAGGTAATTAGTAAGAGGAGGAGGAGGAGGAGGAGGAGGGGAGAGGAGAGGTGGAGGAGAAGCAGGCGTGACAAAGGTCGTAGAGGAGGAGGGTGAGGTCAAAGAGAAGGAGGAGGAGAAGAAGGAGGAGGAGGAAGATGATGGAAGGTGAAAAGAAGGTGATAAGTGGATCATCGAGAGAAATTACATAAAGTGATGAAAGGGAATGAGATAGAGAGAACGTAAAGAACGATAAGAGAACGAGAGATGGTGAAAGAGGAGAAGAAGAAGAAGGAGGAGGAGGATGAAGAAGTGTGATAGGAAGAAAATGAAAAAAGGGCTTCGTGAAAATGATGTAAGAAAGAGAAGGAATGGAAAGAATAGAAGATGAATGATGAAGAAAGAGAGGAAGAAAGAGGGGAAGAAATAACAGGAAGGAAGACGAGGAGGAGGAAGAGGAAGATGATAAAAAGGAGGAGAAGGAGGAGGTTAATAAAGATGATTAGTAAGAAGTGAGGAGGTGAAGGAGATATGTAAGAGAGGGAGAAAAAACTTGAAAAAAAAGCCAAAACGAAAGATATTAATGGAAGATGAGGAGGAGGAAGAGGAAGATGATAAAGAAGAGGAGAAGGAGGAGGTTAATAAAGATGATTAGTAAGAAGTGAGGAGGTGAAGGGATAATGCAAGAGGGGGAGAGAAAACTTGAAAAAAAGCCAAGAAACGAAGGATATTGAAGATGAGGAGGATAAGGAGGAGGAGGAAGATGATAAAGAGGAGGAGAAGGAGGAGGTTAATAAAGATGATTAGTAAGGGGAGGAGAAAAAACCCGTGAAGAATGATGGATGAAAATATGATAAAGAAGGTGGAGGAGAAAGAGGGAAGAGGAGAAGATGATGGAAGTATGAGATTGAGAAAAGAGGAAGGGGAGAGAAAAATGATAAAGTGAAAAATGATAAAGAAAGATAAAGAAAGATAAAGAAATAAAGATAAAGAAAGAAAAAAAAATGATAAAGAAAATAAAGGAGAAAGAGGGAAGAGAAAAAAATGATGAAAGCATGAGATAAGAAAACATGGAGGGGAGAGAAAGAATATATGACGAAGGAGGAGGAGGAGGAGGAGGAGGAGGAGGAGGAGGAGGAGGAGGAGGAAATGAGAAGCAGGAGAATGGGTAACGAAAGGAAAAGAAAGAGAAGGAGAAGGAAAAGGAAGAAGAAAAAGAAGAGAATAGGAAAAAGGAAGAAGAAAAAGAAGAGAGGAGGAAAAAGGAAGAAGAAAAAGAGAAGAGGTGGAATAAAGGAAGAAAAAGAAGGAAGAAAAAAAAGTATGGAAGAAGATGATGACTGGTGGAGAGAAAGGGAAGAGGAGGAGGAGGAGGAGGAGGAGGAGGAGGAAGAAGAAAAAGAAGGATGAGGAGGAAAAAAATGAGAGCGCGGGCATTTTGTGTTGTGGGTGCTACAGACCTCCGGCACAAGGTCCTGCTGTGTTCAACTTTTTATTAAATAACATTGATAATATTATGACTGTAAATAAGTGTGACAACATTATTATAGTAGGGGACCTAAATCAGCGCACAGCACAAAGGGAGTTCGACAACTTACTTGCAGTGTACGACTTGGACAACTATGTTAACTTCCCCACACACAGCTCCGGATCCTCGCTGGATCCTGTCGTCACTGACCTCCCTCCAAACACTGTGCAATGCCACCCGCTGGGCTATGTGGGTACCTCAGATCATGTGGCCGTTCTCGCCAAGGTGGCATCTGCGTCACTGGAGGAGAGCACCACAAGGACGCTGTGGCGCTGGGGGGCAACTGACTGGGGGAGGCTGCGCACAGCCCTGCAACAGCTGGACTGGGACGCGGTTCTGAGTGGCAGCGTGGAGCAGCAGGTGCACCAGTTCACTGAAGCTGTCCTCAAGGAGCAACACCGGTGGGTGCCACACCGCGAGCACAGATCCAAGCCGTCCGACCAGCCGTGGTTCGGGCCGAGGTGTCGTGCAGCATCAGACGCCAAACACCGCGCTTGGCTAACGTATAAGCGTAACCCAACTGCCTTCAACAAGAGGAGGCACAGGGAAGCAGCAGCCCAATGCAAGACGCCCAGGCCTGGGCTAAGGACCAATGGGTGACTGCCACAAAAACAAACTAAAAGGAGGCCAGGTAGGGAGCAAGCAGTGGTGGCACCTGGTTAAGGAACATCAAGGTGAGGTGCAAGAAGGCACAGTTCCGACCTTGAGAAGAGAGGATGGCACCATGGCACTGAACAATAAAGAAAAAGTAGAGTTGTTTGCCAAGACTTTGCTGCCAAAATGACCGTCCTCACCCAGAAAAAAGAGCCACCGACTCTCCTTCAGTTACAAAAGAAAAGTTGACAAGCCTCTCAACAACGGAGGTGGAGGTGTATCGGGCACTGAAGGCCTTAGACGCAGATAAGGCTGTTGGCCCGACAATATCAGCCCCGCCTCCTGCGTCAGTGTGCCAAGGAACTCGCTCTTCCCCTCTCCAAGATGTTCAACCAATGCCTTCATACCTCCACCTGGCCGCAGAAGTGGAAGACTAGCCATGTTGTTCCTGTGCACAAGAAGAACGACCGAACGGACGTGAGGAACTACAGGCCGGTGTCCCTCCTATCAGCAGTGGCAAAAGTGTTGGAGGGAATAGTGGCTGAGAGGATCACTAGACACCTGGATAGGCACTATCTGTTGAGTGCCAGGCAGTTCGGCTTCAGGAAAAACCGGTCAGCAGCCGATCTCCACCTACTACTATCCAACGAATGGAGTTCACAGCTGGACCAAGGAAGAGCCACTGCTGCTCTGGCACTAGACATTGAGGGCGCATTTGACCGAGTGTGGCACACCGCCCTATTAGAAATAATGAGATCAGCCGGATTGGAGGGAAAGCTTCTGTGCCTGATGGAAAATTACTTAGAGGAACGCCACCTTCAAGTGGTCCTGAATGGGCACAAGTCCTCCCCACAACGGATCCACGCCGGCGTGCCACAAGGCAGCGTCATCGGGCCACTTCTATGGAACATATACATAAATGACCTCCTCCATCTTGTTCCTAGTGCCAAAGCGTTCGCCGATGACATCACTTTGACTCACAAAATAGAGCCAGGAGGAGAGGCCCAGGCAGCACGCCAACTAAGAGCCACACTCCGGCGAATTGCAGATTGGGGTAGTAAGTGGCAAGTTAAGTTTGCCCCAGCAAAAACTCAGCTGCTGGTAGTGTCCAGGACACCTGTGGATCTCCAGCTTGAATTTGAGGGACCTGCTGACGCCACGTGAGGAAGTGGAGGTGCTGGGCCTCACATATGACTCCAGGCTGACCTTCCGCACGCACATCCAGCAGCTGGCAAGGGCAGCCTCACGGAAGCTGACGTCCCTACGCAGAATCTCCTGGCTGATGGACAGTCGAGGGCGCGAGGTCTTATACAAGGCACAAATCCGATCCTCCCTTGAGTATTCGTGCCTAACGTGGGGGGGAGCTGCCAGTACCCATCTCGCGCTCCTCGACAAGATCCAGGAGAGGGCGTGGAGGATCATCACGGATCGACCGCCGGAGCACCTACCGACCCTGCAGACCCTCCAACACCGGCGAGACGTGGCCGGCCTCACCACTCTGTACAAAATACAGCAGGAGGGAGTGGAGCACCTGAGGACGCTGCGCCAGCCGGAGCGGGAGGTGACAGCCAACACCCGGTCAGCGGAGGCGGCACCCACGGCTCTGGTGGTGCAGCGATGCCGGACGACTCACTACCAGAGGCAGTTTATAAACACTTACGTGCATATATGGAACCGTCTCCTTGCGTCCGGTCAGCTGCCTCAGCAGTTCACACACCGGCAACAATATAAACTGTTTGTGAACCAGTGGCTGAACAATTTGTGAACAGGTTAGGCTTTAAGATAGGGGATACCAACTATGTTCCCTTTAGCCTACAAACTAGTGCCGCCATATAATGTAATGTTATAGGTACTAGGCCCTGATGTAACCAAGTGTCTGTGTAAATAAAAAAAAAAAAAAAAAGATATAGAGAGAGAGAGAGAGAGAGAGAGAGAGAGAGAGAGAGAGAGAGAGAGAGAGAGAGAGAGAGAGAGAGAGAGAGAGAGAGAGAGAGAGAGAGAGAAAAAAGACAAAAATGAAGGAAGAAAATGGGTTAAAAAATAATAAAGGAAAATATGGAAAAGAAAACAAGAAAAACAATCGTTGAGAAAGACAAAGTACGTTGGAAGAGGAAGGACGATAAGGAAGAGAAGGAGGAGGAGGAGGAGGAGGAGGAGGAAGACAGGCCAATTATTGCTATCAAGTCATGAGATTAAATTTGCCTTGAATCTTCATATTTCCTGCGTAATGAGAACAAAGGTGGCCATTATGATGAAGGGGTGGTGGTGGTGGTGGTGGGGGTGGGGGTGAGGGTGGTGGTGGTGGTGGTGGTGAAGATGGGGTCACGAGAGAGAAGACGTTGGAAGGGGTTTCATAATGGTGGTGGTGATGATTGAAGTGGTGTTGATGGTGGCGGTGGTGATGAAGGTAGTGGTGGTTATTGCATTGGTGGTGATGGAGGTGGTGATTGCAGTGGTAGTGGTGATGGTGGTAGTGGTGATGGTGATGGTGGTAGGAGGAAGAGAAGGAAGAAGAAAAAGAAAGTGGAGAAAGAAGGGATTAGGAAAAGGAGAAGAAAGAAGAAGGGGGAAGAGGGAAAAAAAGAAAAAGGAAGGTGGTGGTGGTGGTGGTGGTGAGGGTCGTGGCGGTGGTGGTGGCGATGGTGATGAAAGTAGGAAGATTAGAGAAAAAAAGCTCGAGAAAGGTAAAGAAAATAATTGAACATACATCAAATTCTTCAGTGGTGGTGGTGATGGTGGTGAACGTAAAATGGTGATGAATTACGTAGTGGTGATAGGTGATGTAACGCTTCAGGCTCTTACCTCTAAACCCTTCAGAGTCATAACACCACAATGATAATAACAACAATAAAAAAAAGACTGATTGCCCCTCTTTCATAACAACGCGTGTATTATTTTTTAGAGTCGTCTCATTTTGCAGCGTTTAATAATTGCTTTCGGCGATTAACGGAACCAACGCGGCGGAAAATGATGTTTGTGAAATATGTGTGTGTTTGCGTGTATCTAAACTTTATAATACTCTCGTCCACGTCTTTTTTCTTGGCTGTTATGTTATATTGTGGATTTGATACTTTTTTGTGGCTGTCTGATGCTTTATTCTCCTTAATTCTCTTTCTTTATTATCCTCCTCTATTCCGTGTCTTTGTTTCCTTTTAGCTTCCTGTCTTATTCCCTTCATTTTCTCTAATCTTTCTTCCTTTATTCTGGTTTTCTTTATTCTGATGCTTTCTTGTTTTCTTGCCTCATTCCCTTATTCACTTGCTTTATTCTCATTATTCCTTTGTTTCATGATCTTTACTCTCTTGCTGGGTAACCATGAACTATATTTCTTCCTTGTAATCTCAATCACTTCTTTTCACTATTCGCTAAACACCCACGAAATGCTTTTACAACTCTTATCCACACCTTTTCCTCCTCCATTCCTTCATTATTTCCTTTTTTGGGCGACCGCGAACTAAATACTTTCTTGCCATCTCAGTTTTACCCTTCCCGACATTCCCTTGACACCCACGGCTGGCTCTCACCTCTCTCTCACTCCCCCTTTTTCCCCTTCCATTTATTCATCTCGTCCTTGCCCTCCTTGCTTTGATACTCCGACGTGAAAGGGAATATAGATTTGGTTACGTCTTCATACATACATTTCCCTCTCAATCTTATAACCACAAACGAAGACTAAGATTGTGTATGCATGATCGGTTTTCTCAATCTATGTATATACGGGTTACGATCCTGTCCACGGTCGCGAGCAAGGACAGACGTGGGGGGGAGGGGGGGGGGTTGTATATCAAAATCCATATTCATAAACGCATCTGGGTTCCACTACGTCTATTCCCCAAGGCCACAGAGAAGATTAACCGGGTTCTCATGGGTGGTTTTCTCGTTCTAGGGGCAGAAGTCGTGTAAAAGCATCACTGGGGTCACAAAACAGTCCATGAAAATCCCAGGAACGTCCATACGAGAGGCTTTTGAAACAGGTGAACTGAGGTGCCATGAGGTTGAAAAAAAGTCTCAAGAATCTTCACGTATACTGTCAGTTCTTCATACAGAGATGCCATGGGAGACTCTTCACTGTATTGACGTTTGGGTTTCCCTCTTTACGAAACAAAAATGGAAGAAATAAAACACATGGATGAAAGAAATAGTTCCCTGAAGAGCAGCGATGTTAATATCCGCCGCCACGTCATAATAACTTCCACGAGTTGAAAGGAAAAAAAAGCAAAGAGAAAGTTGGAGTGGAGGAAAAGGAAGGGGAGGAGAGGTAAAGGAAGGACAGGAAGAGGAAGAGAAAGAAAAAGAAAGAAGATGAAGATTCACACAAAGATGCATAAAGATAAGAGGAAACTTAAAGAGGGAAGAAGAAAAAGGAAACGAAGAATAGACGCAGAAAACGAAGAAGACGAAGACGAAGAAAACGAAGACGAAGGAAACGAAGACGAAGAAAACGAAGACGAAGAAAGCCAAGACGAAGAAAACCAAGACGAAGAAAACCAAGACGAAGAAAAGGCAAAGAGAAAGGCAAAGAAAAGACAAAGTAATAGACGAAGACGAAAAAGAAGAGGAACATGAAGGAGATGAAGAAAATTAAGAAAAAACAAGAATAACAAATACAAGAAAATGGAAAAGAAAAAGAAGTAGAGAAAAACAGAACAACAAAGTTAACCACAATAAAAGAAAAAAAACCCCAATACAAAACAGCCTGTCACATACTCGCATACAATCTCTTACAGGAATTAACCAAGCCTCACTCCCTCGCTCACCCCGCCCGGCTCACTTACTGACTTATTCCTTAGCGAACACAACACCAACAGCAGCTGAACCGATCGCTTTAGAGGTCGCTAAATACTGGAACACGTGAAAGCTTCCTTGTCTGTTGTTTACGTAGAGCTTGTTTATGTATTGATTTGGGTTTTGTTTATTTACTTTGATTCGAAGGTTAGGCTTTATTTTCCACGCGTGATTTGGCTTGATGTTTTTAGGACTTTCTGTATTTTCTTTTCTTTCTTTCTTTATTCTTTTTTTTCTTTATTTCTGTATTATCTTTTCTTATTGGTTAGTGTTAGTGGTGGTGGTGGTGGTGGTGTTGATGTTTCTAGAGGGGTGGTAGTGAGGAAAACATGGTGAGTGGTGGTGTTAGTGGTGGTGGTAAAGGTTATTATAGTGACTAATAGTTGTTGACATATAAGAAAGTGTTGGAGGTGGTGGTGGTGGTGGTGTTGATATTTCTAGAGTAATGATAATGAGTGGTAGTGAGAGATGGTGAGTAATAAGTGTACGTGAGGGTGTTGGTGGTAGTGGTGGTGAGGAATGAATGGTGTTGGTGGTGGTGTTGGTGGTGGCGGTGGTGAGGGTCTCGCGGGTACGGTCTGGGGGTCTGGTTTGGCAAGACTAATGATGCAGGACTCGACGCCGCTGTGAAAAGGTTCTTGTATCACCCCGTCTCTTCTTATTCCCTTGGGCGCGTTGCAAGTGGGTTAGCTTTAGTGCCTCCCCCCCTCTCTCTCTCTCTCGCTGGTAAGGGCAGGGCAGGGCGGCATTCCGAGGTGGCGGCGGCGCGTAAATTTACTCTGCCGATGACTAACGAGCGGCGCTGAGGTGAGGGATGGCGCGGCGCCCCCCCTGATTAATGCCTCACCTGCGCCTCTTCAGTTGACTCTCAGCCGCTTTGAGGGAGGGAGGGGGAGACGGAGGGAGGGAGGGAGGGAAGGAAGGGAGTGTGTTGATGCGTGTGTGTGTCTTTACTTGGCTTTCAAAGGATGCATAGGCCTGGGAGGGAGGAAAGGAGGGTGGGAGGGAAGGGGAAGGAAGGTTTTGAGAGAGGGAGGGGAGGAGGATAGAAGGGAAGGAGGGAGGAGGGAAGGAGTGGGGGAGGGAAGGAGGGAGTCTGTGTGTGTGTGTGTGTGTGTGTGTGTGTGTGTGTGTGTGTGTGTGTGTGTGTGTGTGTTTTAAGTTGACTCAGACGCTGCATAGACCTTGGAGTGAGGAAGGGAGAGAGAGGGGGGTGGGAAAAGGAGGGAGGGAAGGGAGGAAGGAAGAGAGGGGGAGGGGGAAGGAGTCGGGGATAGGGAGGGAGCGTGTCTTTGTGTAACTATATATGTGCGTGTGTGTGTGTGTGTGTGTGTGTGTGTGTGAGTCACGTATTCACTGGGTCTCATCAATCCCCGTTGCACTCTTTTATTACTTGCGAGATTTATGTTACTTTCTGTTTTGCGTTTTCTGATAAGGATTTTTGTTGCTTTACTCGCTTGTAGTTTCGGCGGATAAGAGCTTTAGTTCACTATGCATAATATTATACATCGCTTTTGTTGTTGCTCTTTTGTAAATCGGTCAATGTAACGTTAACTTATAATCTTGGATATGTAATAGAATAAAAAAAGTATCGGTATCGGCAAAATATCGGCAGTTTATTTGTATCGGAGTATCGGTATCGGCCAACACTGTAGTATCGGCACATCTATAGTCCTTGATGTTCTATTTGTCTGTTTATAAAATCGTGGTTCCTTTCTTGCCTCCCTCGTTAATCGGTCCCACGTTCTCTCTTTAAACGCATGTAATCCTCCAAGCCTGTGAGCCATAAATGAAGACAAGTATAGCATAGGACTCCCTGTTTATAGGCCAACTGCTTCACAAAGGGAGGGAAAACTGGTTCTCCTGATACTCTTTTGTTGACCAGCAGCTCGCCACCCCACGCCCGTCCCTCGTTCAATTTCATGCCTTGGACGCGGCCTCGACTCACTGCTAATGTTAGGCAAATATTTCCCTCAACTCTCCCTGCAGCAGAATTTCATGAAGTATTTACACTACACGGAAAATCTTCTTTAACTTGCAACGGGTTACCTCTGCATTTTCTTTTAAGGGTATTTCAAACTTTTTCTTAATAATGTTTGGTAATTGCTTTCTTCTGTTTAATTTGCACTCGAAAACGTCCCTCATCCTGCTATTATTTTCTTCGTGTGTCGCAGAATTACATGAAAAATATCTGCACGGTTCTTTTTAATCAATCTGCTAACTATTTTTCACATAATGTTAGGTAATTACTTCCCTCTCTTTTATTTACACCCGAAAACGCCCTTATCTTGCATTTATTTTCTTCGTGTGTGTCGCAAAATTACATGACTAATATCTGCACGGTTCTTTTTAATCAATCTGCTAACTATTTTTCACTTAATGTTAGGTAATTGCTTTCCTCTCTTCTAATTACACCCGAAAACGCCCTTATCTTGCAGTGATTTTCTTCGTGTGTCGCAGAATTACATGACTAAGATCTGCACTGTTCTTTTTGATCTACTAACTATTTTTCACTTAATGTTAGGTAATTACTTTCCTCTCTTCTAATCGTCCTCATCCTGCTATTATTTTCGTTCATATGAAAAAGCGATGGTCTTTTCTTTTAATCAATAACTAATCTTCACACTTATGTTGTTAGGTAATTGCTTCTTTCTCTAATTATACTGAAAAACGCCCTTATCTTGCTTCGTGGGTCGCAGAATTACATGAAAAATATCTGCACGGTTCTTTTTAATCAATCTGCTAACTGTTTTTCACTTAATGTTAGGTAATTGCTTTCCTCTCTTCTAATTACACCCGAAAACGCCCTTATCTTGCAGTGATTTTCTTCGTGTGTCGTAGAATTACATGAAGAATATCTGCACGGTTCTTTTTAATCTGCTAACTATTTTTCACTTAATGTTAGGTAATTGCTTTCCTCTCTTCTAATTACACCCGAAAACGCCCTTATCTTGCAGTGATTTTCTTCGTGTGTCGTAGAATTACATGAAAAAAATATCTGCACTGCTACGTGGGATGGTTTCACCTTTGCCTCACATACCACACGTCCTTCCTTGTGAGTGACGTTGCTGGTTTTCTGTCCCTAAGCCTGAGCAAATGTTTTCTTGAGTTCTCCGTGCAGACTCGCATGAAATACATAATCCACTTCAGCATGACTTGACCGCGCCACGCATTACCCGTGATCCTCTTTGGGAGTCGCGTAACGCTTTTTACTCTTCGTCCTGGTATACTTCGGAGGCCGTTAAGTGTGTTATTTGTAGCTTTTAACCCGACGATGAAAAAGCGAACCAAGCGCTCCTGCAAAACCTCACCACAGGGAATCATAAATTTGGCCGCCGCTAGAAGAGGAAGAGAGGCAGCAGAGTGGAGGACGAAGGATGAAAAGAGAAAGGATCGGAAGATAAGAAATAAGAGCTGGAGGAAATTGGAGAACGAGGAGAGGAAAGAAGGAAACAGGAGATAAGAGAGAAGGGAAGGAGGAAAGTGGAGAACGAGGGAGACAAATAAGGAAACGAGAGATAAGAGAGGATAAAAGAGAAAGGAAAAGCTGGAGGAGAGTGGAGATCGTGGAAACATAGAAGACAACGGGAGATGGACGAGAATGGAAAATGAAAGGAAAAAGGAAGAAATGAAAAGGAAAAAATGGAGGAGGAAGGGAAGAAAAAGGGAATGGGAAACGGAAAGGAAGAATTGCAAAGAAAGAAAAGAAGCTGAATATTGGAAAGAAAGAAAGAACAAAACGAAGGAAAAGAAACAAAACAGAAAGAAGTAGATAGTGAAGATGGGAAGGAAGGAATGGAAAGAAAAAAAGACTAGTATAAAATAAGAGAAAATAGGAAACAATAAAAAGAGTGAAAAGAAAGGATGGAAAACTGGGAATAGAGAAAAGAGTGACAATAGAGAAGAACAAGAAAATAGGTAGTAAAAAAAAAGAAAAAGAAGGAAATAAGAAACTGTGCGAAAGATGGAAGATTGAGAATAAGAAAAAGAATGACGGAGGAGAAAAGAACAAGAAAAGAGAGAAAAACAAAAAAAATAAGAATCTGTGGAAAGTAAAAGACGAGGAAAAGGGAACAGAATAAAAAGGGAAAACTGTGAAAAAGAAGAAAAGTGACGAAGGAGAAGAAAAGAAAACATAAAAGAAAAAGAGGAAAACAAGAGAAATACG
>NC_066509.1:1604518-1612018 GCF_024679095.1 Eriocheir sinensis | reverse complement strand
GTATATATGTTATTAGAGAGGAGGAAGGGAAGGGAAGGGAAGGGAAGGGAAGGGAAGCTTAGAGAAGGGAGGGGAAGGGAAGGGAAGGGAGAGGAAGAGAAGGGAGCTCGAAAGGAAGGAAAGGAACAAGAATGCATGGAATGGAAGACAAGGGAAGGGAAGGAGGATGGAGGAATGAAATGGAAGGAAAGGGACAGGGAAGTTAAGTGAAGGGAAGGGAAGGGAAGGGAAGGGACATCGCAAGGAAGGAAAGGAACAAGAATGCATGGAATGGAAGACAAGGGAAGGGAAGGAGGATGGAGGAATGAAATGGAAGGAAAGGGAAGGGAAGTTGTAGAGAGAAAGATAGATAAAAAGTTAAAGTAAAGAAGCAAGGAATATATAGAAAAAAAAATAGAGCGATGGAAAGATAAGGGAAGGTGGAAGAGAAGGATAGAAGGAGGAAGAAAGTTGAAGGAAGAAAGGATGAATAAGGAAAATGTTAGAGGAGGAAGAGGAGGAGGAGGAGGAGGAGAAAGAGGAAGGACTATTGGAATCGAAAGTAAATGTGGCGTGAAATGAATTACCTTTGCATTTTAACTTCGTCCAGGTGACACACACACACACACACACACACACACACACACACACACACACACACACACACACACACACACACACACACACACACACAAACACACACACACACAAGCGGAAAATCAAGCAGCCACATATTGGACACTTCATCGATGCAAAAACTTGTATATTGGTGGAGTCAGAATTAAAAAAAAAGGTATTGCTACTTTGTGTAAAATATGATATAGATAAATTATGAAACTGCGTGAGAGGACACTTCTAAATGTTTACTTGTTTGTATTAGCCCAGAAAAAAATCATCCTCAGTCGATATATATCCGTTAAAATGAAATAGAGCAGTTTAATGTAATTGGCGTGTAATAATAATAATCTCAATAAACATCTTAATTAGTGTGTGTCGACGTAGTAATTATAAAAACTCGCCAATATATATTTCCCAAGTATCATGTAATTCGATAGCATCCTGCCTTTTCCTATTGTTGCCTCACCCTGTCTCACCCTTCCTCCCTATATCTGGGTATCTACATCACCCTGCTTTTCCCTATTGCTAAATCACCCTGGCTCACCTTTCCTCCCTATATCTGCGTATCCATATCACCCTGCTTTTCCCAATCGCTGCCTCACCCTGCCTCACCCTTCCTCCCTATATCTGCGTATCTATATCACCCTGCTCTTCCCTATTGTTGCCTCACCCTGGCTCACCCTTCCTCCCTATATCTGCGTATCTATATCACCCTGCTTTTTCCTATTGTTGCCTCACCCTGCCTCACCCTTCCTCCCTATATCTGCTTCTCCATATCACCCTGCTTTTCCCAGTCACTGCCTCACCCTCCCTCCCTATATCTCGCTTCCCTTATCACCTTACCTTACTTTACCTCATTTCCTATCACCCTGCCTTCCCATTTCTCCCTATACCTTCCTTCCCCTATCGCCTTACCTTACTTTCTCTAATTTCCTATCACCCTGCCTCACCCTTCCTCCCTATACCTGCCTTCCCCTATCGCCTTACCTCACTTTACCTCTTTTCCTATCACCCTGCCTTCCCCTTCCTCCCTACATCTTCCTTTCCTCATCACCTCCTTACCCTACCTTCCTTCTCCTTCCCATGCCTCCCTCAAGGTGTCCCGGTGCTCAGTTTTCCGGCACACCTGTAATTACGGGCGACAGAGGGACGGTTCACCTTCGTCAGGCCGGGGACGCCGCTAAAATACGAGTGTTTATGTGCGCGATGCATGCGAGGCGAGGCGAGGCGCGGCGTGCAGTGCGGGGGGCAGGGACATTACAGGAACATTAGATTAAGACGGTTTTTCGCTATGACTTGGCAAATACGTGGAGTTGTAATGTTGTTGTTTTTCTTTTACATTAGGTAGGGTGAGAAAGTGATAAGGGAAGGGAGGTAAAGGGAGGAAGGAAAAGGCAGGGTGATAGGGGATGAGACTAAGGTAGGGAGGTGGTAGGGAAACGTCGATAAAGGGAGGAGGGAAAAGGGAAAAGGAAATCTGTAAGGGAGGGAAAGGGAGGGAGGGATAAGAAAGCAGCGTGGAGGAGGGAAAAGTCAGGGTGATAGGGAGTGAGACTAAGGCAGGGAGGTGGTTGGGAAACGTCTATAAAGGGAGGAGGGAAAAGGGAGAAGGAGATTTGTAAGGGAGGGATAAGACAGCAGCGTGGAGGAGGGAAAAGTCAGGGTGATAGGGAGTGAGACTAAGGCAGGGAGGTGGTTGGGAAACGTCTATAAAGGGAGGAGGGAAAAGGGAGAAGGAGATCTGTAAGGGAGGGAAAGGGGGGGAGTATTAAGAAAACAGCGTGGATGACGGTAGGTACGAGTGGAGGGGGTAAAAGAGGGGGTTTCAGGGTTCGAGTCCCCGTATTGTAGGAGCTGGTAATTGTGGCGTAACTCTCCCGACGTGGCTATTGTCTTATAAGGTGACAGGCCGTTATCAGGGGTGACCTCGCGTGCCTGGCGGAAGTTTGCGAGGCCGTGGAAGTTAGGAGCCTGGCAATAAAAGGTTCAAGTTCAAGCTAATGGCGAGTCGGGAAGGAGTTTAACCTTAGCTGTTTGGTGCAGAGAGAGGGAGAGAGGGAGAGAGGGAGGGAGAGGGAGAAAAAAGAAGTAAGCAATGAAACGGAAAGGAAAGGAAAGGTAAGGGAAATAGGTAAGATCAAGGAGGTGTTGATATGTAAATAAAAATAGAGAAAAGGTAAATAAGAAGCAAAATAAAATAATTAGGATATGGGGAAGAAAATAAAGTGATAAGGGAGAGAGAGAGGAGACCGTATAATGGGTGGATTCTAATATTGTGGCCGTGTGTGGACGTTCTTAGGCCTGAGAGACGGCGAGTGTATGGCTGTCCAAACACGAGGCTGGGACGGTGCATTAGCGCGGAGTGTACCAAGGGGGGCGGTGACCCATGAGACGTAATGTAGCGGACTGATGGGAGGGCTTCGAGGGAGGACACTGGGTAGGAGAGGTGACTGAAGGGTAAGGAGGGAGGGCTATAGGAGGCGGGGCAAGGGATGCGTGTTTGTATGAAGAGAGAGGAGTGAAGGGAAGGGAGGGAGAGGTGGGAGCCAAGCTAAGGGATGGGTGGGTCTAGGGAGGTCTTGGGGGACTGAAAGAGAAAGGGAGATGAGAGATGGATAGAGATAAATAGATAAGATGATGTGTATAGATAGATATAGAGAAATAGATATGAAGATGTAGGTATAGGTGGATGGAAATGGAAATAGAAATACACCTAATGATTGATATAGAGATTGATAGATAGATAGATAGATAGATATAGAAAAGAGAGAAAGAGAGACAGAGATAGACATACAGAGACAGACAGACAGAGAGACAGACAAAGATGGAGAGACACACACACAGGCAGAGAGAGGGAGAGAAACATTAGCAGTATATATGACATGAGGGAGGGAGAGATAAGAGGTATGGGAGAGAGACATGCGAAGGTGGGGAGAGTTGAAAAATATAACGAGAGGAATAATATTAGTGGAAGGGATGTGAGAGAGGAAAGAAATGCAGAAAGGAGAAAAAGGAGATGGAGGAGGAAAGAGGAAGCATGCAAGGAGGGTTGAAATGCATGATATGGGATGGAAGAACATAGAGAAATATATATAAAAAAACACTATATGGAAATACGAACAAGTTGCAAGGAGTATACAGAAGAGGAAAAGACATTTAGAAGGAAACGAAAACAGGGGGAAATAAACAGAAAATGGATATAGAAGGGGAAGGAACAGATAATGAAGATGCAAATAAATCGAAAATGTGGAATAAAATAGAGAGTAATGAATAGTAATAAGGCGGAAAATTAGTACGATAGGAAGAGAAGAGGGAGAGGAGAAGACGAAGAAGAAGTGGAGGGAAGAGCAGAAGGAAGAGGAGGAGGAGGAAGATGAGAAGGTACAGGAAGAGGAGAACGAAGACAAGAAGGTGAGAGAATAAAAAAAGTGTGAAGAGGAGGAGGAAGAGGAGGAAGAAAAGGTGCCGAAGGAATAAAAAAAGAAAAAAAGAAACTGTAGGATGAAGAAAGGTTTTGAAAAGAAGAGACGAACAGAGAGAAAGAAAGAAGAGACGTAAGAAAAGAAGACAAAGAAAAAAACAACAACACGAGAAGAGAGGAACAACAGGAGACGAAAATAAAACGAAGAAGAGAAAAAGGAACAACAAAAACACGAGAACCAGAACAAAGAAGAGAAAAAGAAAAGGAATAAGAAAAGAAGAAGACGGAAGAAGGAAGAACACAAGCGAAAAACAAGAAACGAAACTATAGAACGAGAAAGAGGAATAAGAGGAACAGAAATAACACAAGAACCAGAACTAGAACGAAGAAGAGAGAAAAAACGGACCAAACCCAACCTAAACCTAACTCCCACCTTCCCTCCCTCCCTCCCTCACTCCCTTCCTCACTCACTCCCTCACTCACTCCCTCACTCTCTCATGGGTGTAGCTACGGGGGTCGGAGGAGCGGAGGAGGAGAAGGGAGAGGGGGGATGGAAGGCTCAGGTTACTCAGCTTTCACGAGGATAAACAGAGCGGATTTTGGATTAAACCCGGCTCCCAATATGGCGTAATGGCTAAATATCCGCCTGTGAGCTGCCTCCCACGCGCTGGCTTCTTTGATATACGTGAGAGGGAAGGGAGAGGAAGGTAGAGAGGCAGATGGGTAGGTGGATAGGTGGGTAGGAAGGCAAGAAGTTATATAGGTGGAAAGGGAAGCAAATGGGTAGGGAAATAGATGGGAAAGGAGGAGGAGGGAGGCAGTTAGATAGGAAGGTAGGAAGGAAGGGAAGGTAGGGAGGTAGATAGGTAGGCAGGGTAGGAAGGTAAGGAGCAAATATCCGAGTTATTATTAACGAAACGAAGATATAGCTTAAGTAGGAGAAGAAGGAAGAAGGAAAGAAGATAAAGGACAGGGATCATCTGTATTGCGTAGATAGGAGGAGTGATGAAGGGAGGGAGGAAGGAAGGGAGGAACAAGTAGAAGGTGATGGCAATGGTAGAGATAAGAGTGAGTGATGATATTGTGTAGATAACAGTAGTCGTAGAAGTATTAGTAGTAGTAGTAGGAGGAGGAAGAGGAAGGGAAGGGAAGGGAGGGACAAGGATGAAGGTATAACAGAGAACAGTCCAGCGTAAAAAAACAACAACTTGTAAAAAATCTTGAATTAACGAATCGAAATACAGAAGAAGGAGGAGGAGGAGGAGGAGGAGGTAAGGAAAAGGAAAGGGAAGGGACAAGGACCAAAGTATAACATAGAACAACCCACCATTAAAAAAAACTAACAATCTTGACCCAACAATTCAAGAAAACAATCCTTTCCCAATAACCAAGAAAACGTCGAGGGGTGAACTAAAGCATTTCCTGACATGATGCAAATTGAGACGAGCAGCAGCTTATGAAAATGAAGCTAAAGGGGAAAAAATAGAGCTTAAAAAAGTGAACTGAAATGCGCCACTCCATAAGACATAAGCGGGTTAGAGGAGTTAAAAAGTGGAATTAAAAGTGGAGTTGGAGTGGAGGTGGTGGTGGTGGTGGTGGGGGAAGGATGGTAGAGCAAGGAGAGAGAAATTATGGATAAAAAAATGAATGAGGGAATAAGGGATATGAAAGGAGGAAAGGAAGTATTGAATGAAGAATAGAACAAAAAGGAGGTAATTATAATAAGTGAATAAGGGAAAAGAAAGGAAAGGAAAGAAGAGAGGAATGGAAGCAATGAATAAAAGTTAGAAAAAGAAGAAAGAAGAAAAATATACTGAAGAATAGTTGGATAATCATAGCAATAAGAGGATGAGGAAGAGGTAAAAATATAGAAAGAAAAGAAGAATAAAAAGAAAAGGTAAAAATACGTTAGGGGATGAAGAATAGGAAGGAGAGGAGGAAGAGGGAGAGGAGAAAGAGAAATGGAAAGAGAAGGAGGAGGGGGAGGAAGAGGAAATAGGAAGAGAAATGGGAAGAGGAACAAGAGGAGGAGGATGTGGAAGGAAGATAAAGAAAGATGATTAGAATAACATACAAGGAAATAAAGAGAAAATTATGAAGGGGAGGAAGAAGAAAGAAGAAAATAAATGAAAATGAAAATAAAAACGAAGAAAAAGAGGAAAATAGAGAGAAGTAGGAAAGATTAGTATGAAAGTTTTGAGGGATGATGATGAAGTGAAGGAGAAGGAAAAAAAGAAAAAGGAGGAGGAAGGGAGAAGAAGGAAGAGGAGGAGGAGGAGGAGGAAGAAGAAGAAGAAGAAGAAGAAGAAGAAGAAGAAGAAGAAGAAGAAGAAGAAGAAGAAGAAGAAGAAGAAGAAGAAGAAGAAGAAGAAGAAGAAGAAGAAGAAGAAGAAGAAGAAGAAGAAGAAGAAGAGGAGGAGGAGGAGGAGAAGGAGGAGAATAAAATACTTTGATATACTCCTAAGTGGTGGTGTTTTGCGTGGTGGTGATGTTCTGCAGTGGAGGTGGTGGTGGTGGTGGTGGTGGTGATGCAGACTGGTTACGTGATGACATTACTTGTGGTGATGACTGTGTTGGATAAGTGATGAGGGTTAAACCTATCCCTCAGTGCCTGGTGATGACTGGTAATGACTGGTGATGACTGTCCTATAGTGGTGGTGGTGGTGGTGGAGGTGGTAAGGATAAAATAAATGACGCAAATGGTAACAATATAGAACGATCAGTGTGGTGGTTGTGGTGGTGGTAACATTAGTAGTAGTAGTAGTAGAAGTGGTCGTAAAGGGAATGACCGTAGTAGTAATGGTAGTAGTCGTAATGGTAATGGTTTAGTATGGAAGGGATGATTTGTGGTGTGGTGTGGCAGTCATCTCTTGCATCCAGCCTCCCTTCCGTGTTTTTTCTCCGTCTCTGTCTCTCTCTCGCAGTCTCATCACGTCTAAGCCTCCTTCCTCTTTATTTCCTTCCTTTGATAGCAAGACCAACCGCTCCTCTCCCATAGTAGTATTCCCTTTCTCTGATTCTTCTTCTTGCTCTCTCACTGTTGTACTGATTATAATGGGTTCTCTATGGCGCTAACTGTGATGGCGGCAAAGATAATAGTAGTAGTAGTAGTAGTAGTAGTAGATGCAGTGACGGTATAGTATCGTTAATTATGGCAGAATTAGTGTTAGTGGGAATAGTAATGACGTTAATAAGGGTTTGTGACAGGCAATTATGAGCAACTAATGACTTTTTGAACGGAAAAATTAATGAGGGGGAGTGCGAGATAATCATGCGAATATGCTAATGACCGTGGTAATTGCGGTGTTAGTAGTAGTGGTGGTAGTGGTGGTGGTGGTAGTGGGTGTTGCAGAAATGAAAATAAAGGTGTTGGAGGTTAGACTAATGGTGGTGGCGGTAAAATAATCATATCTCCATTACCTTCAGCAGAAACTCATTATTTATAAATGAAATTAGTGTACGTCTCTTATCTAGACTCTCTC
>NC_066509.1:1569518-1602018 GCF_024679095.1 Eriocheir sinensis | reverse complement strand
TCTTGGTCCGTTTTATCTTCATGTTTTGGTTTGTTTTGGTTGCTGGTTGTGGTCGTTTTGATGGCTCGTCTGTTTTTTTTTTTTGTGTTAGATTTTTCGTTTGTTTTGTGTTTTTATAGTTTATTTTTTACGCTTTTCATTGGTTACATATTTTTCTTTTTATCTTCCTCTGTTTTCCCCTTTCTCTGTTTTCCTCTGTGTGTGTTTCTCTTCTTTTGTTTTCTTTCTTTATTTTCTTTTTTTTTGTCCTCGATTTTTCTTTGTTATTTTCTTTTATACTTTCTTCTTTATATTTTTTTCATTAGTTTTCTTTTTCTCTCCCTCACTCTTGCTCTTTCTCTGTGTGTTCGTTTCTCTTCTTTTCTCTTCGTTTTTTTTTAATTTCTTCCCTTTCTCTTTCCCTTTATCTGCTTGTCTGTGTATTTATCTTTTTTACGTTCTCTCTCTCTCTCTCTCTCTCTCTCTCTCTCTCTCTCTCTCTCTCTCTCTCTCCAAAGATTAGCGTGTAAGATATAACGTTAAATAGTTTGCAGTGTCTAGTTTTAATCTCCTCTCTTTTTTAGTCTTTCCTCTTAAGATGATTATTAATACCTGAGCTTTGGTATTATCCGGTATGTTTTTCCTCTATGACTGTTTGACATTTGAGAGTGAGGAGTGAGGCGTTCTCTGTCACCCCAATTTTTCTTTTTTTATAATCCCTTTTTTTTTACTGTAATACTTTTCTTTTTTCTGCCCTTTTCCTATTTTTTCTTCGTTTTATTTCTCTACTTTTTCTACTTCCTTGGCTTTCTTTTTTCATTTTCTAGTGTCATTCTTGCTATCACAGGGTTACTTCTACTCCTACGGTCATATCATAAGCTCTCCCAGTCAATTAATTAAGGGTAGAGGGATGCTGGGTAGTCTTGTAAGGGGTTGAAAGTATAGCGGTTGTGATGGAGATAAGATACAGCCTCACTCATGCTCTCACTGGGTTACTCTTACTCCTACGTCCATATCATAAGCTTTCCTCTACCTCTACTCAAACTACAACACTTACTCCAGCTGGTTGATTTTTACTCCTTCCTTTACTATCCCTGTTACCAATACCTCTGCTACTACGCCTATTCCTACTTGTCCTATTTCCTGTTTAACTTTTGACTATATTTCTCCCTTTACTCTCACTGTTAGCTCTTCTCCTGCTGGATTACCCCGCCTCGCACTAGCTCGCTGGCGCCCGTTCATCAGCACTACAAGGGTTCACGAGGTAGGAGGAGCCGGGAGCCACTCACAGGACGCGTGTTGCAAGGGAATAGCACTGAGATTATGGCGTGATAGTGACGGCTCCCTCCCTCACATCCTACCTCTGTTTCCCCCTTTATCTGTCCATCCTTCTCTCTCTTCCTCCCTCCTACCATTCGTTCCTCCTTCCCTCTGTTCCTCTGTCTCTACCTTTCCTCCCACCCTTTGTCTGTCTCTATGTTCCTCTCTCTGCCTCCTTCTTTCCCTTCCTCTTCCCTTCCTCCTTTCGTTTCCCTGTCTGTCTATCTGTCTGTCTGTGTGTGTGTGTGGGGGGGGGGAGGGAGGTATTTGTCTATTGTATTTCGGTCTGTCTGTCTGTTTGTTTTCTGCTTGTATGTACTTCTGTGTTTGTTATTTCAGATGTTGTTGTTGTGTGTGTGTGTGTGTGTGTGTGTGTGTGTGTGTGTGTGTTATGTATTAGGATGTCTGTACGTTTGTGAAATCTATCTATCCATGTATCTATCTTCTCTCTCTCTCTCTCTCTCTCTCTCTCTCTCTCTCTCTCTCTCTCTCTCTCTCTCTCTCTCCCTCTCTCTTCTTTAATATCCCGAGTTTCTTGTTAGTGTTCTCGTATTTTCTGGCAACGGACGGGATGGTTTAGGTGCACCTGATTACGTACACACACACACACACACACACACACACACACACACACACACACACACACACACACTCACACGCGCACAATAACACAAACACACACGGAGCAATATCATAGTACACACACACACACACACACATGCATAAACACACCCACAAATTAATACAAACATAGATACGTACATATATTCATACATACATACATACATACATACATTCATACATGGAACGAAGCCTCAGCGCTCAATACTAAGGGAAGGAGAGAGAAGGGAAGGAAAGGGAAGGGAAGGGAAGGGAAAGGAAGGGAAGGGAAGGGAAGGGAAGTGGCCTCAGTACTCAAGACTAAGGAAAGGGAAGGAAAGGAAAAGGGAGGAAAGGAAAAGGGAGGAAAGGGAAGGAAAGGAAAGGGAAGGGAAGGAAGGGAAGGGAAGGGAATGGAAGGGAAGGGAAGGGAAGGGAAGGGAAGGGGCCTCAGTACTCAAGACTAATGGAAGGGCAGGGGCAAGGGGAAGGGAAGGGAAGGCAAGGGAGGGGAAAGGAAGGGGCAAGGGCACTCAATACTAAGGAAAGGAAATGGAAGGGAAGGGGCAGAGAGAAGTAAGGGAAAGGAAGGGAAGGGACCTCAACACTCAAGACTAGGGGAAGGGAAGGAAGGGAAGGAAGAGAAGGAAGGAAGGGGTCTCAGCGCTCATGACTAAAAGAAGGGAAGGGAAGAGAAGGGAAGGGAAGGGAAGGGAAGGGAAGGGGCCTCATCACTCAAGACTTGGGGAATTGAAGGGAAGGGAATTGAAGGGAAGGGCAAGGAAGGGGCCTCAGCACTCAAGACTAAGGGAAGGGAACGGAAGGGAAGGGACGGGAAGGGGCCTCAGCACTCAAGCCTAAGGGAAGGGAAAGGAAGGGAAGGGAAGGGAAGGGGCCTCAGCACTCAAGACTAAGGGAAGGGAAAGGAAGGGAAGGGAAGGGAAGGGGCCTCAGCGCTCAAGATTAAGGGAAGGAAAGGGAAGGGAAGGTAAAGGAAGGGAGGAGGCATAGAGAAGCTAAGGGAAGGGGCGAGGGGAAAGGAAGGGGCAAGGGGAAGGGAAGGAAAGGGGAAAGGGCACTCAAGACTAAGGGAAGGGAAGGTAAGGGAAGGGAGGGGGCATGGAGAAGGGAAGGGAACGGGCAAGGGTAAGGGAAGGGAAGGGGAAAGGGCACTCAAGACTAAGGGAAGGGAAGGTAAGGGAAGGGAGGGGGCATGGAGAAGGGAAGGGAACGGGCAAGGGGAAGGGAAGGGAAGGGGAAAGGGCACTCAAGACTAAGGGAAGGGAAGGGAAGGGAAGGGAGGAGGGGATGCGAGGGGAAGGCCTCTAAAATTAGCATCTGGAAGCAGAGTACGACGGTGGGCAAGGACGAGCTGGAGTACCTGGCTAAATCAATCCTCTGTTCTCCTTCCTTTAGCATATTCATCTCTTTACTAATTCATCTTATTTTTTTTATTCATTTATTTACAACATAGGAGACGGCTCAAGGGCAACAAAATGAGTGTAGTAAAAAAAAAAAAGCCCGCTACTCACCGCTCCCATAATAGACAAAAGTAAAGAATGCCCAAAAGAGAGGTTTGATTTGTCTTAGTTGAGTATGTGCGTAGATTATTCTGTTCCCCTCTTCTTCTTCATCTCCTTTCATTGGTTTACTTGCGTTATTCATCTTATTCATTTACTGCCTTGTTCATCTTTTTTTTTTCTGCTGTTTAGTTATTTCATTCATCTGCTTATTCATGTTTTATTTGTCTTAATCGAGTACGTGCGTAGATTGTTCTGTTCCCCTCTTCTTCTTCATCTACTTTCTCATCATTTTTTATTGGTTTACTTGTCTTATTCATCTTATTCATCTACTGCCTTGTTTACCTGCCCATTCATCTTTTTTTTTCTGCTGTTTAGTTATTTCATTCATCTGCTTATTCATGTTTTATTTGTCTTAATCGAGTACGTGCGTAGATTATTATGTTCCTTCCTCTTGTTATTCATCTCCTTTCTCATCATTTTTCATTGGTTTACTTGTCTTATTCATCTCATTCATTTACTGCCTTTATTCATCTGCTTGCTTCACTTCGTCTTATCTCATTCATTAACTGCCTCATTCGCCTGCTCATTCATCTTTTATTATTCTGTTGTTGATTCATTTTATTCATCTGCTTATTCATGTCTTATTACTGCGTTATTCATTTATCCTGTTTATCTTCTTGTATTCATCTGGTTATTCATTCATCTTCTACTCTCTATTTTTTTTATTTCGTCTGTTTTTTAATTTTCTCTTTTTTTTGGCATATTTTATTTACTCTTATTCTGCTTTATTTTTATTTTTTATTTCATTTTTCTATTTATTTTTTCACGGCTTTATTTTTTTATTTCTCTTTTTTCATCTTTATTCTGCTTTATTTTTTTACCGTCTTCTTTTTACCTGTATGCTTATTTTTTTCTCGTTTTTTATCTATTATATAACCAACAACTTAGTACTCTTACAACCTTTATTTTGCTATATGTTTTCTTTTTCTCTTTTCCCTTATTTATTCAATTTTCATCTTTTCTTATTTTTCTTCTTCCCATTTTCTATTCTTCTTCTTTACATCTTCTATTCTTCTTTATTTATATCTGCCCTCTTCTTTTTTACATCTTCTATTTCTTAACATCTTCTATTCTTCTTTTTATATCTTGAATTCACCTTCTTTACATCCTCCCTCTTTTTTATATCTCCTTCTATATCTTTACATCTTCTGTTCTTCTTTTTACATCTTCAAATCTTTTTCCTTACATCTTCTTCCGTATCTTAACATCTTCAATTCTTCTCTTTACATTTTCAATTCTTCTTCCTTACACCTCCTATTCTTCCTCCTTCCATCTCCTTCTTCTACATCTTATCTTATTAATCATCTAAGTGGAATGGGACGAGGCGGGACGCAGCAAGGGAGCGAACGCAAATGGGAAAATAATGCCCGCCTAAGTGCTGCTCTATTAGGGAGGAGAAAAAAAGTTACAATAAAAAAGAAAGCAAGTTATGCCACTGTGATATTATAATCTATTTAGCTACATCGTTTCTCTCTTGTTTTCTTTGGTTATGATTCAGTTCTGCTTTTTCTTCTTCTATTTGTGGTGCTCTGTTAATTAAGGAGGTTGAAAAGTAAAGTTAAAATTAGACTTAGAATGAGAAAGTAAGTTATTCTGTTGCGATATTGTGTTTTATTTGCTTACATCGTTTCTCTTTTTGTTTTCTTTGGTTATGATTCAGTTTTGCTTTTTCTTCTTCTATTTGTGGTGCTCTGTTAATTAAGGAGGTTGAAAAGTAAAGTTAAAATTAGAGAAAGAATGAGAAGGTAAGTTATTTTGTTGCGATATTGTGTTTTATTTGCTTACATCGTTTCTCTTTTTGTTTTCTTTTGTTATGATTCAGTTTTGCTTTTTCTTCTTCTATTTGTGGTGCTCTGTTAATTAAGGAGGTTGAAAAGTAAAGTTAAAATTAGAGAAAGAATGAGAAGGTAAGTTATTTTGTTGCGATATTATATTTTATTTGCTTACATCGTTTCTCTTTTTGTTTTATTTGGTTATGATTCAGTTTTGCTTTTTCTTCTTCTATTTGTGGTGCTCTGTTAATTAAGGAGGTTGAAAAGTAAAGTTAAAATTAGAGTAAGAATGAAAAAGTCGGTTATTCTGTTGCGATATTATATTTTGATTCTCTCAACATGGTTTCTCTTGTTTTCTTTGGTTATGATTCAGTTTTGCTTTTTCTTCTCCTATTTGTGGTGCTCTGTTAATTAAGGAGGTTGAGAAGTAAAGTTAAAATTAGAGTAAGAATAGTAAAGTAGGTTATTCTATTGCGATATTATATTCTATTTGTTTATTTCTTTTCTCTTTTGTTCTCTTTTGTTTTGAGTTTTTGGTTTCTGATATTATTTACTTCCATCCGTGTTTTTCTACTGAGAGGTGTAAAAGGAAAAAAAAAGTTAATTCATTGTGAGATATTTTATTCATTTCTCTTATTTTTATTTAACTTTCCTCCCATTTGTCTTGATATTTAGTTTCTGTTGTCTCGTCCTTTTTATTTTTTTAACTTATTTCTTTATTTTTCTTCAGCTTTTCCTCAATTTGTCTTGATATTTAGTTTTTGTTTCCTTCTTTTTATTTATTTAGTATATGAATAACAATATCAATCAGTTTTTTTACAGTATTTTCATTGTCATCTATATATTTTTTTTACATTTTTCAGTTATTCTTTAGTGTTTTTTTGTTTTTCTTTTGTCTATATTATGTGTCTCCCATTTCTCTCTAATTTAGTATAGGAATAACAATATCAATACGTTTTTTTACAGTATTTTCATCGTCATCTGTATATTTTTTTTACATTTTTCAGTTATTCTTCAGTGTTTTTTTTTTTTTTCTTTTGTCTATATTATGTGTCTGCCATTCATCTCTAATTTAGTATAGGAATGACAATATCAATCAGTTTTTTTTACAGCATTTTCATTGTCATCTATATATTTTTTTTACATTTTTCAATTATTCTTCAGTGTTTTTTTCTTTTTCTTTTGTGTATATTATGTGTCTCCCACTTATCTCTAATTTAGTATGTGAATAACAATATCAATCAGTATTTTTTACAGTATTTCCATTGCCATTTACGTTTGTATTTTGTCCTTTTTTATGTATTTCTTTTATATATTCTCTAATTCACTATACGAATAAAAATATCAATCAGTTAATTAGTTACGTGACGCAAGCGAGTGTCACACAGATCTAATTTACTGTTTGCTGTAAATCTTTTATTGCTTAACTTTAACCTTTACATCGTTTAACTCTACTTCCTCTTTCCTGTAACTTGAAATTGTAACAAAGAATCACACGGTTAATTAGTTGAGTGAGGAAAACGAGGTATTAAGTGAGGACAGGTGAGAAAAAGCGAGAGAGAAAAGCACAGGTAAGTGAAAAGGCAGGTGTTAAATTTGTGAGGACTTACCTGTTTCATAGAGAAGGAAGGAGGGACAAAGAAGTGATCAGGGTGACGTAAATGCTGAAGAGGCAGGTGAGTCTTGGAAGAAGAGAGAGAAACACAGGTAGATGAGAAGGCAGGTGATACGTTTGAGAAGACTTACCTGTTTCAAAGAAGAGGAAGAAGGGACAAAGAAGTGATCAGGGTGACGTAAATGCTGAAGAGTCAAATGATTAGAAAATATAGTTAAGAAGGCAGGTGTTTCGTTTGAGAGGACTTAACCTGTTGCATAGCGGAGGAAGAAGGTACAAAAAAGTGATTAGGGTAAGGTGAATTAAAGAGCCAGGTGAGTCTGGGAGGTAATGATTAGAAAAGGAGAAAAGAAAACGAAAAGAGAGAAAAAAAGAGGAGAAGAAGACATTATTTGGATGCTTCAAAGAGGAGGAAAGAGGGAGAAAATGCTGATCAGGGTGAGGCAGGACAGTGAGGTAGAAGGTAAAGAGGCAGGGAGCGGGAGTCAGTGTTAGATACTTGGGAGTTTTACATAGGAGGAAAGCAGAAAGATGACCATGAGGCGTTAATGAGATAGGTAAAGAAAAGGAAGAAAGAAGATGGTCAAGACAACGCGAATTCAGAGAGGAGGTAAGGAGGTAGATAAGTCTGGGAGATGATTTCGGATGCTTATTATAGAGGGAAATGAAGAAGACGATTAGGATGAGGCAGGTATATGAGGAAGGTAAAGAGGCAGGGGGTGGAGGAGGGCCAGTAGGAGATAGTATGGGTGCTAAACATCGGAGGAAAGGAGAGAACATAAGTCAGATGAGTCAGGTAAGGGAGGAAACAGAGAGGCAGGAGGTGAGGTAGTGGAAAGTGACTTGGATGCTTGAGACTCGAGGGAAAGAGGAAAATAATCAGGTTTGAGTCAAGTTAGCGAGGTAAATTAGCAGGCAGGTAGAGGAAGGTGAGGGCAGGTGTGTGTGTGTGGTGGGAATGGTGACCCGCTGACCTGTTAACCTGATGACCTGATGACTCGGAGCATCACATGGGGGCGAGGGAGGGGGAAGTGAGGGTGATCAGAGAGGTTTATTTGGCGGGAAGTTCGGCCATTGCACTAACTAAGTTTTCGAGTAGTGTGCGTTGAGGGCCGCTGGGAACCGTAATGTAGTGGTTTATTGGGCTATCCGAGAGAGAGAGAGAGAGAGAGAGAGAGAGAGAGAGAGAGAGAGAGAGAGAGAGAGAGAGAGAGAGAGAGAGAGTTTCCTATCATATACTTGACGTAGAAGAATAATGATGAACAAGGAAGGAAGAGAAGGAGAAAAAAAAAGAAGAAAGAGAAAGTGGAAGAAGAGGAGGAAGAATAAATTAATGTTCGTTTTGGGGGTCTGTGTGTGTGTGTGTGTGTGTGTGTGTGTGTGTGTGTGTGTGTGTGTGTGTGTGTGTGTGTGTGTGTGTGTACGAGCTCGCATCATGTCTCTTTTACAGTCCAACCTAAAAATTTTAAGAGACGCGAAAAGTGCATTGCAAGGTATATTTTACGGGGCGTTGGTTAGGGGGCGGAGGATGGGGGGAGGGGGGGGGATACGTTTATGATGGTGATGGTGATAGTGATGCTGATGATGGCGATGGTTATGATGATGGGAGAGAGATTGTGCTGGCGAGGACGAGAGGAAGTGAGTGTAGTTTGGGGAATGGCGGGGCGGGAGTGTTTGCGGAGAAGGGACATTTAAAGAGGAACGAGGTGTGTGTATATATGTGTGTGTGGGGGGGGAGCGTTGTGTGTGTGTGTGTGTGTGTGTGTGTGTGTGTGTGTGTGTATGTGTATGTGTGTGTGTTCCTTATTCTTGTCCCTCCTCCTCTTCCCCCTCATCTTTTTCCTCTTCATCGTATTTCTCTTCCTCATCCTTGCTCTCATTAGTCTTGTATTCAGTGGGCTTGCTCGTATTGCGGCGTAGTCACATAAGTAAGATTGCTGTGTGCTTTCTATTGTTTCGTTATCTATATACACTGATTCACTAAGTCTTGTGTATATGATAATGTCTTCTGGTAAGCCTAAATATTCTGCCTATAAAATTATCTTCGTTTGAATTCAGTGGGCTTGTTCGTATCGCGGCGTCGTCATCAAGCTTGTTTTCATCACTGGTCACACCGAACTCAGGCTTCTGCCGCCCCGACCTGATTCCTGGCGGTCCGTGGGAGTCGTGGCCATACGCGTGACCGCCGGACGAGAAGGTCAGAGGGCCAGTGGGAGGCTTGCGGCGGGGGAGGCAAAGTTCAGAGATGACAGCTCCTGCCTTCCCCGCCGCGGCCCACGCACACCTCCCATGGCCCACTCGTCCTGCCTCTCGCTTTGACATTTGAACATTGATATAGTTACATTGCAAATCTCCTCTGTTTTCGTTCCACTTGGCTATTCCTCTTGGTCGTGATAACCTAAGCATAGTTACAACGTCATTTCTAACCGTTTCTGTGTCCCCCGCTGATATATGAACATTGATATAGTTACATTGCGAAGTATTTGTTTCGTTTTCATTCCGCATGGCTGTTCCTCTTGGTCGTGATAACCCTGCATAGTTACAACGTCATTTCTTTCCGTTGTCATGTCCGCTTGGCTGTACGAGACAAGCTAAAAGATTACGAAAAAAATATATGTGAAAGGGTTCGTGTTTTGCCTGACCTCCTAACCTTTCAAGTGTTGTGTGCCCGGCTATGTTCGTCTCGGTTCAGGTTACGGAAAAGAATAATACACAGGTAAATGCGATTATGAAGGGTGCGTGGGAGGTGCTGGCTGGCATGAGTGGCTGGCGGGGAGAGCTTTGTGTGTGTGTGTCCTGCTGTGCGTCTTTCTCGGGGATCACTTTTGATGCCTCGTTGCACCTCGCGTCCCGTACCAAGAGAATAGTTACTTGTCGTGGGTGTTGTGTGGGAGGCGGACTGGCTGGCTGGCTGGCTGGGAATGCTTTATGTCTCTAGCTGTATCTATTGGTGATGTTTTGCGTTGTTCCGTACCAAGAGAACAGTTACTAGCCGTGGGTGTTGTGTGGGAGGTGAACCGGCTGACTCGCTGGATGGGAGTGCTTTATGTCTCTGGCTGTATCTATTGGTGATGTTTTCTTTTGTTCCGTACCAAGAGAATAGTTACTAGCCGTGGGTGCTGTGTGGGAGGTGAACTGGGCAACAGGCTGAATGGTTGACTGACTGGCTGGTTGGCTGGATGGGAGTGCTGTATGTCTCTAGCTGTATCTATTGGTGATGTTTTGCGTTGTTGCGTACCAAGAGAATAGTTACTAGCCGTGGGTGCTGTGTGGGAGGTGAACTGGGCAACAGGCTGAATGGTTGGCTGGATGGGAGTGCTGTATGTCTCTAGCTGTATCTATTGGTGATGTTTTCTTTTGTTGCGTACCAAGAGAATAGTTACTAGCCGTGGGTGCTGTGTGGGAGGTGAACTGGCTAACCGGCTGAATGGTTGACTGAGTGAGTGACTGGCTGGCTGGGTTCGGTTTTCGTCGAAGTTTAGAGCCTTTCCAGGGGTAGTTTTTTGACTCTGGTATCAGTCGAACCTCAACTGTGGCTTAAGTGAGTTTAGGAGCAGCGAGCAGCGGGCTTTTTTAAATTTTATTGTTTCCTTTTTTTGTGCCTTTGAGCTGTCTCCTTTGTTGTAAAAAAATAAAGAGTAATAAGAATAAAGTGAAGGATATGATGAAGGACAATGTTTTTTTCTTTAATCTGGTGTGAAATAGAAAAAAAAACAGAGTTCCTCGCATTTCCCTCGCTGGTCGAAAGCCTACACGTGGAGTTGCAACCTTTCTTTCTTCGATTCTAATCCTTTTTTCAGCTCATGTAAAAAAAACCTACATCAAGGAGATCATGGATGAAGAGGAAAGAGAGGAAAAAGATGCAGGAGGGGCAGATAGGCTTAGAAGTGGGAGAAAGGGAAGGGAATATATGAAGGGAGAGCACTGGTGGAAGGGGTGGACAGGATTTAGGGGCTGTGGGGAGGAGGAGGAAGGGATAAATGAAAGGACAGCAACAGTTTCTGGCCTTTGCTGTCAAGTGGGTGAAGGTATAGGAGAGTTAGACAGGATTTAGGAGTGGGAGGATGAAGCAATATGTGAGAGAATAATAATAGTCTCTTGTGTCTGTTTCTGTTGTTACGTAGGAGCAGGTGACCTCTACACCTGGGTGCCTCGTGGGTGGGTCTTCCGCATTTCGTCACCCAAACACACACATTTGACAAGGCTTTCGTGGAAGTTGAGGGGGGCAATTCCAGGTGTAGTTTTTTGACCCTGGTGGTGGCTTGACAAGATTTATGGCCTTTACAAATAACTGATCGTCGGCCAAGCACATACTTTTGACAAGGTTTTCGTAGGAGTTGAGGGGGGCCATTCCAGGGGTAGTCTATTGACCCTGGTTGTAGTCTATGCCCTTTAGAACAGATGATCGTCTCCCAAGCACACAAATTTGACAAGGTTTTCGTGGGAGTTGAGGGGGGCCATTCCAGGGGTAGTTTTTTTTTAACCCAGGTGGTAGTTTGACAAGGCTTCTGTACCGCGGACTCTAACCATTCATGAGAGCGCACTGTACCTCTTATTTGGCCTTTATAAATGATTAATGTGAGAGTCGGCAGCGTCTAGGAATACTGACCTCCGTCCTCTGTGTGCCCCGCCTCGCATCTCGCCTCGTTCCCCGCTGCTCCGCCACGCGTGTACGGCCGAGGGCTGAGTCAGGGGCCGCGGCGCCTCTGTGTTAATTAGCGCTGGCATGGAGGCTGATGTGTTGCGGGGTGCTGTCCAAAATGGTTTTATCGTTAGTGATGGAGCAGTGATGGAAGAGTACATGCAATTAGGCTGCCTGGGGACGCCTCGGGGTTGCAGGGTTCTTTGGGTACGTTTGACTAGGCTCACAGAAGATCCAGGATGTTTTTATCGTTAGTAATGGAGCAGAGACAGAAGAGTACATGCAATTAGGGTACCTGGGGACGCCTCGGGGTTGTAGGATTCTTGGGGGACGCTTTACCAGGCTCACAGAAGTTCCAGAATGCTTTTATCGTTAGTAATGGAGGAGTGACGGAAGAGAGTACATGTAATTACTTGGGGACATAGCGGGTTGTTGGGTCCTTTAGAGACGCTGCACTAGGGTCACCGAGAGTCCTGGGGCGGTATTTTCAAACGCCTTCAGCTCCTATACCAACTATTTTTAAAAGTCACACATGAGGTTAGTTGGGTTCTCATGAGAGTTTTCTACATTCATGGTGCAAAAGCCTTGTCGGATTATCTCTACGCTCATAAAACTACTCATGGAAATACTAACACAACCTCTACGAAAGCCTTATTCAGTGTGGGTGTGGAAGCCCCAAAATGTTTGAGAATATGCAGAATAGTTTTATCGTTAGTGATGGAACAGGCTTGGCAGTCATGTTGTGAGTGCCGATACCATAGATTTGTACATTCAAGAAGAGGTTGGATAAATTCATGGATTGTGAGGTAAGGTGGGGTTAGGTTTACAGGAGCTGCATTATACTGGTTAACCGGCCTCTTGTAGACTCCTTGCGTTCTTATGTTCTTATGTTCTTATGCCTCGGGGTTTTTGGATTCTTCAGAGATGCTTTACTCGGTTCACAGATTGTCCCCGGATTGCGGCTCCGTGTATTCCTAAGGGAGGTGGATGATAGGAGTCCAACATCGAGGTTTTACTTAAGGCAACCCTGACCCCATTTCCCTTAATTTTAGAGTAGCCCCCCTTAAACCTCATCCCCGGCAACCCTAACCCCATTTTCTTCCTGTACCTCTTCCATTAAACCATTGTTCTTCTCTCTATTAACATCCCCTAACTTGGAACAGTCTCTTATTCATTTCTCTCAAGACTTAGTAAATGTATATGTTTTAATTTTAAGGCAACCCCCCCTCAAGAATCTTAAAATATGTTCTCGCTTCTGTTCTCGCGCCCAGTCAAAGAGTCCACCGCCTGGAACACCACACAGCACAGCGCCGCCGCCACACACACACTCGCGGTCTTCATCTTTAAGGGCAAAGGACTCCCCGCAGCTCCGTTTCGCTAATAAATTTCAGGAATGATAAACGCCAGCGCGACCTTTAAACCAATAACATACATTACCGGGGAGAAGGGAGGGAAGGGAGGGACGCCGCGCTCTCTGGCCTGCATTGTCAGACGCCATCGCCTCTCACATCGACTATTCCCAAAGGTCAAAAAGGAGGTTAGTCGGGTTTTAATGAGTGTGTTTTTAGGTTCATGGGTTCAGAGGAGATGTTTTAAAAAATTTCTATGGTTTCCTTTAGCCTTGAGTACTTGATTTGTTGATTTTTACAGATTTTGTTTTTTATTATTCATTATTTTTGCATAGTGTTTTGATACCCTAACATATTTACATTTTTGTTTGTCTGTACGTCTGTCTATTTCTCTGTCTCAGTCTGTGTCTGTTTGTGTCTGTCTATCTCTCTCTCTCTCTCTCTCTCTCTCTCTCTCTCTCTCTCTCTCTCTCTCTCTCTCTCTCTCTCTCTCTCTCTCTCTCTCTCTCTCTCTCTCTCTCTCTCTCTCTCTCTCTCTCTCTCTCTCTCTCTCTCTCTCATCCCATTTGCTTTTAATTAATCAACTTTCCTCGTCCTACTTCAAACGTTCATCACTCTCTCGATACGGCAGTTTTTACGTTCTCGAAGCCACGCACGCAGACAGGTATCTCTTTTATGCTTGAGTGGCAGAGATGAACGCAGGCTTAACGGGGGCAAAAAACAGCTGACACACACACACACACACACACACACACACACACACACACACACACACACACACACATACGGTATTGATCATTCTGCCATCCTGGAGTACATTGCTTTTATGATTATTTCCTTTCCTTAGTTTGCAAGTTGTGTGTTTTTGTTTTTCTGTGCCTGTCTGTCTCGGTGCAATATAGAGAGCTTGTTAGTGTAGTGATGTTTGTTGGTGAGTGTTTATTGTTGTTGTTGTTGTTGTTGTTGTTATTCTACGTCTTCTTTTTCTTCTACTACAACTACCACTACTACTACTACTACTACTACCACTACCACTACCATTACCAATTCAACAACAACAACTTCTATTACTACGACACATCTAAGACCTCGCTTCCTTAGTCATTCATCGTCCTTCCGTCTGGTCTCGTATCTCGCAATGGCTTCACGCTGACTGTATCTCTGAATGAATCGTCTCGCCTCGCCGCGTCTCCTCAACTCGTGGAAATTCCTTGAGTCTCCGTCGTTATACTCGTAAACCCATTCGCGTTCAGTCTTCCCACTCTCTGTCTCTCTCTCCCTCTCGCTCTTTCTGTCGATCCACCACCAAAGACAGTCCGACATCGCTTCCTGGAACTCTCTCGCCCTCAATCTACTTATGGATTTTGATCGCCTTGGAGATACATGATGGAGGGAAAAACTTGTATTATGGTAACTGGATTTTGTGTTTCTGCTCCGTTTTGTGATTTTTTGTGTTTTTCTTTAAGTTTGTCTGCCATTCTGCTCCTGTCCAACTGTCTTTCTTCTCTCCAGGCATTCGTTTCTTGTTTTTCTGTTCTTTTTCCTTCCATTCGTCCTCATTTTCCTCCTCTTCCTTCTTTTTGCCTTCCCTCAAGTATCCAGTCACTTTCTCTTCTCCTTCTCCTCCTCCTCCTTCGCCTCCTCTTCCTCTCCGCCTTTTCTCAAGTATCCATTTACTCTTTCGCCTCCTCCTCCTCCTCCTCCTCCTCCTCCTCCTCCTCCTTCGCCTTCTTCTTCCCCTCCTTTTTCTCCTTTCCAAAAATACCCAGTCACTCTCTTTTACTCTTCCTTCTTCTCCGCTTCCTCTTCCTCTCCGCCTTCCCAAAAGTACCTACATACCCACTCTCTCTCCCTTCCTCCTCCTCTTCTGTCTCCTCTTCACTTCCTCACAAGTTCCCAATCACTCTTTCGTCTCTTCCTCCCCCTCCACTTCTTTCTCTTCGCCATTCTTCTCTTGTCCTTCTCTTTTGCTTTATTTCTTCACTCTCCTTTACTCATTTTCCTTCTCCTCCTTCTGCCTCTCCGTCACCTTCCCACAAGTGCTCACACTCTCTCCCTCTCTCTTCCTTCTCTCTCTCGCCTCACAAACTCTTCGCCGGCCGCGCTGAGTCATTGATGCGGTTGTTTCTCTTAAGACTCCCCGCCTCTCTCTCATCGCTCTTCATTTGGGCGCCGCGGTAAAGATTCGTCGGGTTTTGTGGTCTCTGGAGGCTCGGCGTGTTTTAAGTAATAATACTCCGTCACACACACACACACACACACACACACACACACACACACACACACATACTGGAGCCTTTCTTGTGTTGTGGCTTCATTCTTGTTTTGCTTTCTTCCTTCCTTCCTTCTTTCTTTCGTTTTAATTCTGTTTCATGTTCTTTGTGTTCTTATTTCTGCTTCGTCTTCCTGTTCTTCTTCTTCCATTTCATAATTTTTTATCTTATCTTCCTCATTTTATCTCTTTTTTGGTATTTCTTCTTCCTCTTTTTTTTTCCTTTCTTTTTTTTGTGTTTTTTTCCGTACCTTAACTTTATTTTCCTTTTCTTTCCTTTGCCTTCCTTCCCTTCCCCTCCTTTCTCTTCCCGTCCCTTCCCTTCCCTTCCCTTCCCTTCCCTTCCCTTCCTCTCCCCTCCCTTCCCTTCCCTTCCTCTCTCTCTCTCTCTCTCTCTCTCTCTCTCTCTCTCTCTCTCTCTCTCTCTCTCTCACACTCTCTCTCTCTCTCTTTCTCTCTCTCTCTCTCTCTCTCTCTCTCTCTCTCTCTCTCTCTCTCTCTCTCTCTCTCTCTCTCTCTCTCTCTCTCTCTCTCTCTCTCTCTCTCTCTCTCTCTCTCTCTCTCTCTCTCTCTCTCTCTCTCTCTCTCTCTCTCTCTTTCTTTCTGTCCACCCCCTCTCCTTCCCCACCTTTCCTCTCTTTCATTTCCTTTCCTTCCCTTCTTTAAACGCGTATTTTTTACATTTTTTTTACTTTCTTCCTCTGGTCTTCGTCATTCTTGCCCCCCCTCCTCCTCCTCCTCCTACTCCTCCTCCTCTCACACTTCCATTATCTCCTCGAGCGTCTTTGCCCCTCTCTTTCTCTTTCTCCTTTTACTCTTCCGGAAACTTCTGAAGCTCACTCAACCTTTTCTTTGGCTCAGCTCGGACGGCCTGACTCATTTTGCTCGCCTCTGTAAGCTTTCGCGTTTATTTTTTTTACCCCTTTCCTCCTCCTCCTCCTTCTCCTCCTCCTCCTCTTCCTCTTCCTCTGCCCCCCTCTTCCCTTTGTTCATTCTTTACGTTTTCTTCTCTTCTCTCTTTTAGGTTGAGTTTCTTCTTCTTCTTCCATTCTATTTCCACTTATTTCACTTTGTCTCTTCCTTTCCTTTCTTCCCTCTCCTTCATTCCTATTTTTCCTTTCCTCTTTTCGTTTCTCTTTTCTTTATTTCTTCTTTAACCAAGTCTCCCTTCGTTTTTCCCTTCCCTTTTTCCTATTCTTTTTATTCCATCTTCCTTTTCTTCCTTTTCTTCTCTAATTTATCCTTTTTAGACAAACATTTTTCCTCTCTCCATTCTCTTTCAACTTCTTTCTTCTTTAGCCAAGTCTTCCTTCATTTCTATCTCCGTTCTTCCCCTTCCTTTTATCCTCATTCTCCCTTTTCTTCCCCTACTTAAACATCTCCTGAGCAAACTTTCATCTTTCATTTCTCTTTCCACTTTTTTCTCCTCTTCAGCCAAGCCTCCCGTCGTCCCCTCTTCAGCCTCTGCAATTTTCATCAGTTTGCCCTGGCGCTTGTCCCTCCTTCCCTTCCCTACGCACGTTATACACCTGCTGGAGACTCAGGTAATTGGTTCCCTTTGATCTCTGGACTCACGTTTCATAGCAGACCGCCACAACCATACACACATACACAGCTATACGTATACATAGACATATACGTACAAACTTACATATACACACAGAGTCACATACATACACATATACAAACACACTTATTCGCATACATATACATATATACATTCACATACAAGTCTTTTTTTTATCATCTTTGCACCTGTGGGCTTTCTTCTGTCTGCATCGTTTTCTTGGGTTGTCATTTTTTTATGTGTTTTTCTTTTTCTTTTCTCTCGTTTTCACTTTTAAATTTGGAGGTAATTTTTTTTTATGTATATTTTTTTCTTGTTTTTGTTTGTTTCTTCATTTGGTTGTGTGGTTTTTAATTTGCATACTAGCTTACTCACTCACTCACTCACTCAATTACTCACTCACTTTTTCTTTCATTCAGTCAGTCTCATTCTCTCACTCCTTCACTCACTCATTCACTCACTCACTTTCTCGTTCATTCATTTAGTCTTTCACTCACGTTCTCTTTCACTCACTCACTCACTCACTCAGTCACTCACTGACTCACACACATTCTCCTTCATTCAGTTAGTCTTCCACTCACTTTCTCTTTCACTCACTCACTCACTCACTCACTCATCAAGGTAATTGTCGCTTTTCACAACACATCTGCTTTCTCTCTCTTTCTCTTTCTCTCTGCTTTTCTTCATTCTTATTTCCTGTCTCGGCATCGACCTTTTTTTTTCCTTTTTCAGGCGAATAAAAAGAATCTGTTTCTATGTTAATCACGCTGCTTCCCATTCGGCACCTGCTATTTTTTTTTCTCTTATTCTTTTCTTTTCTAATCGCACCTGTTTTTTTCTCTCTTATACTTACATTTTCTTTTCTTCTCTTATGCTCCTGTTTTTTTTTCTCTCGTATACTTTCTTTTCTTTCTTTTCTTGTCTTATCGCACCTGTTTTTTTTTCTTCCTTTTTTCTTTCTTCTCATCATCATACCTTGTTTTTTTTTCCTTTCTCTTCTTTCATTATTTCGAAGACGATTTTATAATTTTTCTTTTTTCATTCTATTCTTCTGACTCAGTTTTTTTGTGTTATGTATTTTTTTTTCATTAATCTACACAATTCCTTTTTCACATTCACAACATCTGAGCCTGTATTTCTTTTTTACTCGCCATTCCTGTTTTATATATATATTTAAAACGACAATATTCACTAATAATGTTTTCTCTTCTTTCCTGTTATCTCCGAGTTATTTTTCATTAATATACACAATTGTTTTTTCTTATTTTCACAGTTTTTGATTCTGCATTATTTTTTATCATTTTGTTGCTTCATAGAAAGATCACATTTTTTATATGCTATTTCTGTTTTGTCTATATTTTCTTTGTTCTCATTTGTCTGTAAAAATATATAAAAAAGAACATATTTACTGATAGCCTCTTTCATTAATATACACAATTGCTTTTCTTATATTCACAGTTTTTGAGTCTCCATTCTTTTATCACTTTGTTGCTTCATAGAAAGATCACATTTTTTATACGCCATTTCTGTTTTATCTATACTTTCTTTGTTCTCATTTGTCTGTAAAAAAATATATAAAAAGAACATATTTACTGACAGCTTCTTTCATTCCTGTTATATTTATGATTTTTTTGGTCATGAAAAAGCAACACTGATACGTATTTTTCGCTTAGCCTTCAAACAACTTTCCTTTTTCATATTTCCTCTTCGTGATATTAAAAAAAACACAGCAACAACACCATGATATTGGCACACATATATTCCTTTTTTTTTTCGTGCTGGCTTTATGAAACATGGCGTCGGTTGCAACATTTTATTTCCCCAGTCGTTGCCGGCCCGCGCCTACACATGAGCCTCGCGTTCCCCTACTGCCTTTCATCACGCCCTTTGTCTCGTCTTAACAATATCTAATGGCTGTCTCGTCTGCAGTCCAATATGTGTGTCTCGCGAATAGGGTGTAGGGTGTAACTTTCTCCCTCTGCCTCTCTACCCTTCTGGCTATGTGTCTGTCTATCTGTGTGTGTATGTGTTACTTTTGTATGCCTTTCTGTCCGTCTGTCTGTCTGTCCATCAATCTGTCTGGTTCTCCATCTGTCTGTCTGTGTGTGTGTCTGTGTCTATCTCTAAGTATATAGGTCTTTCTCTGTCTCTGTCTGCCTGTCTGTCTCACTCCTTCCCTCTCTCCCTCTCTCTCGCTATCAGTCACCCCTTCCCCTCTCTCTCCCTTCCCCTCCCTCCCTCCCTCCCTCCCTGCCCCCACAATCTACAGCGCTTCACAAGTTACACTAACGACGCATTGGCCGCCGGGTCGCTTGACTAACGCATAATTGGAAAGTTTGCTGACGACGCGCAAGATTGGTGGTTCAATTACTAGTCGCGAGGAAGGCGGCGGAGCGGGGCGTTCGCGGGGATCCTCGTACCAGCGTGTAATGATCCATAAAAGGAGGATTTGGAGGAGTAGGATCGGCCGTTAATAGACGTGGAATCCCCTTGCATAGTCTCGAGAAAACGGTAAATTTGCATATAAATGGAAGAGTATTCAATGAAGCGAAGGCAGGCGATGATTTTGGACTTAGCAGATGTTATTAAAGTATAAGAGAAGGAGGATTTGTCATTAATAGAGGAGGTGAGGAGGCCCTGGCGAAGACGGGAGAAAACGGTTGTAGATTTGCATGTGAATGGAGGAGGATCTCGGAGAATAACAAGGAGGAGGAGGAGGAAGGAGGTCAATGGGATAGTGTGGTGTAGTGATGTGTATTTGTATCTGAAAAGGAAACTCCTCACCTTTAGATAATTAGAGACGATTCTGGGGCTTTTCAGATCTCGGTAGAATAACAATAGGTCTTGAGTGCTGTAAGGCGGCCGAAGGTATATAGGTCAATGGGATAGTGTAGTTTAGTAATGTGTATTTGTATCTGAAAAGGAAACTCCTCACCTGTAAAAAAAAAGAGATAATTACCTACGATTCCGGGCTTTTCAGATCTTCGTAGAGTAACAACAGGTCGTGGGTGCTGTAAGGCGAACAAACGTATATAGATTAATGGGATGGGGTGGTTTAGTAATGTGTATTTGTATCTGAAAAAGGACAGTCTTCATCATTAGATGCTTAGCGACTATTCTAGGCTTATCAGGTCTTGGCATAATAACAATAGGTCTTGAGTACTATAAAGCGGCCAGGTACATATGGGTTAATGTAATAGTGTGGTCTAATGATGTGTATTTGTATTAGAAAGAGGGAAATCTTCACCATTAGATAAAGATTACATAAAGGAAGTATATATTGTGTTTTGTACTTGTTTTATGTTTAATTCGGTTTGCACAAGTAATGATAATAATAATAATGATAATAACGAGTATAGATAATTAGCGTTTATAGTGTTTAATAAAGGTCAGAAGTAAATGTCAGCTGTGTTTCTAAATGCATTGAAACATTTAAGAAACAAGTTGATGATATGTGGTTTGATATAAGTAGCAATTTTATACTTAATTTATTCACATCAGCGCTATAAAAACATCTCCTCTAGTTGGCATCATGATCTTTTCTTATGTTCATTTTCTCTCTTATTTATTGTGTGTGTGTAGATACGTGTGTCTGTGTCTGTGTATGTGTGTGTTCTTTCTCTCTTCCCTCCTTCCTTCCCTTCCCTCAACTGCACGCTTCCACTTTTATTAACTTTCTTCGCATCCTCCTCGTGCTCCTCGTGTTCGTGTCTAATTTACGTCTAACAAAGTCGCTGCGTCCGGCCCGTCTACTCCTTTCCGATGACCACTTTCTGTTAGTACCCGCCAGACCACCTCCTCCAGCACCACACAGGCACCCACACACCACCAACAAGAACCTTCCCTTTGTACTCTAGTGTTCTTTAGACTTATTTAACTTCGTAACAGTTTTATTTTATGCCTCACCTTTACGACTGACGAGGGAGATAGGTTGATAGACAGATAGACAGAGAGAGAGGGAGAGAAAGAGAGAGAGAGGGAGAGGGAGAGGGAGGGAGACGGGGGGGAATGCTTCGTGACAACACCTCCTCGTCCAAGGCTGTGATGGTACTGTCGCCAATGTGCTTGTGAATATTTTATCCTAATGCGGCCCTTGCGCGTAATGGCTTCAAGTATTGGACAGACTTGGCTAACTTTTGTGTGTCTCCCTCCCTCCTTCCTTCCTTCCTTCCTTCACTCCATCTTTTCTTCCTTCTTTCCCGTTATTTAATTTTTATCCTTCGTTTCTGTTTACTTTTCCTTCCTTCTTTCAGTCTGTCTTTTCTTTCTTTTGTATCCTCCGCTTGTCTTTACTCCTTCCTTCCTTCCTTCCTTCAGTTTATCTCTTCTTCCTTCATGTATTTTTTTTTTTATCCTCCGTTTGTCTTTACTCCTTCCTTCCTTCCTTCCTTCAGTTCATCTCTTTTTCCTTCCTGTCTTTTCTTTCTCATATCCTCCGTTTGTCTTTACTTCCTTCTTATCTTTCGTTTCTAGTTTCCTTCTCTTCTCTCATCCGCCCCTTTCCATTCCTTTCCTCCGGTTGGTCGTTCGTATATCCGTTCCTTTTATCTTTTCTTTCTTGCGTCATTATTTTCTTCCTTCTCTCTCTTCTCTCTCTCTCTCTCTCTCTCTCTCTCTCTCTCTCTCTCTCTCTCTCTCTCTCTCTCTCTCTCTCTCTCTCTCTCTCTCTCTCTCTCTCTCTCTCTCTCTCTCTCTCTCTCTCTCTCTCTCTCTCTCTCTCTCTCTCATTCTGTGTTTACGTGTGCATGTGAGTGTCTGTATTTCCCTGTTTATGTCTGTCTGTCTGTGCTTGTTAGTCTTTGTTATGTTATTATTATTACTATTATTTTTATTATTATTATTACGTCTGTGTTCCACGTCTCACTCTGTTGCGTCGAGTTCAAGAGAAGAAGCATTTTAGCCGAGAAACGAGAGAAGAAAGAGTGAAGGAGAGAGAATGCGAGGAAGGAAGGAAGGAAGGAGGAGGTGGAAAGAAAGAGAGAGAGGGAGGATGGAGGTAGGAAAGGAGGAGGAGGGAGAGATAGGAGGCAGACAGCAGGCAGACGTGAAGTGGAGGAGGGAGAGAGGGAGAGGCAGGTAAGGAGGAGGCAACCAGAGAGGGGGGGGGGGAGAGGGTCAAGGGAGGGAGGGAGGAAAGGTGAAGAGAAGTGCAATATATGAAGAGTTTTGGGAGAGGAGAGGAAACAGGAGGTGTTCGACCAAGGAAATGAAAGGAGAGAGAGAGAGAGAGAGAGAGAGAGAGAGAGAGAGAGAGAGAGAGAGAGAGAGAGAGAGAGAGAGAGAGAGAGAGAGAGAGAGAGAGAAACGTGAGCATGTTAAAAATGGATATTCGTTCCGCGCTGCATGTTCCATTCCTATTTATTTAACTCGCCGCGCATGTGTGACCCAGTTTAATATAATGTTTTTGGTCATTGCCTGGCGGACTGAACATTTCTTTTTTTAAGCAGGTAACGTTTCTCTCTGTTTTAGTTGTGGTGGTTTTAGCTGGTTTTGTTTGGTCTGTTTTTTTTTACTTGTTTTATCTCATTGTTATTTATTTTTTGTTATATTTCTAGTTTTTATTTTTTTTACTGTTCCCTTTTTTTACTTGAATTTATCTCATTTTTTATTTTTTATTTTTGTTTTGTTTTATTTCCAGTTTTTATTTTTTCACTGTTCCCTTTTTTTTTTACTTGAATTTATCTCATTTATATATTAATTTTTTTTTGTTTTATTTCCATTTTCATTTTTCTCAGTTTCCTCTTTTTATTTGAATTTATCTCATTTTTGTCTTAGTTTTATTTTTTGCTTTAGTTTTTCGTTTTATTTTTAGTTGTTTTTTGTTTTGTTTTTGTTGTCTTAGCTCATTTATATTGGTTATCAAAAATATGTACGTGTTCCTTCGTATGTTTGTTAGTTTTCGTATATTTGTTTTCTTCCTAAATTGCAAGTGTTAGATATATCCCGTTTTCTTCAGCTTGTATGTATATATTTTTCTTTCTGTATTCCAAATTTTCCTTTTCTTCAGCCATTTTCATTTTTATATTAGTTTGCATGTATATTTTTTGTTTATATCCTGTTTTTTCCCCTTTTTTTCCTGCAGCAATAACATTTGTGGCAAAGATTGTTCCTTTAAGTCAACATTTACAGATCGGTGTCTTTTCGATATTCCAAGTTTATAGTATTTGTTCTTTTTCGTTTATTAATTTTCTCTCTTGTTTTCTCTTGCCTCCCTCATTGATGATAAAGCACAAAGTCTTTCTTCAGATGAAAATGTACACAAGTATTCGATTTTCCCCTTTTTCTTTCTGACCATTTTTTTTTAGCGTCAGTAGCTCATACACATCATCATTACGCCATTGTTGATCATACTTATGTCAAGGTAAATAAGATGCATTCAATTTCTTTCTGCGGACGTAAATTTGCTCGTCGACTAATTTATTCTCGTGTTGTGGTTCTCGTTTATTCAGTCAATGTCAATATTTTACCATGTGTTGCTTTTTTCTATTTTTTTATTTCAAGCTCCGAGTCGTTGCGTGATTATGGTGTGTGTTTGGGGGTTTTATGCTCCAGACTGTGTTGTTACGTGGAAGTCGTATATTGGAAGTTGTCATTTTGTGTGTGTTTTTATTCACATCACACGACGCAGCCCCGTGGAAGAGAAATATTCGGTCAAGGTTAACGGCATCGTGTGTGTGAAGTAAATGCACAAACTCTGTATTATTGCGTGTTTGAGGATTCTTTAAACCCGTCCGCTGCGATTGGCACGTATTTCGCCTTCACTGGTAGCCTGGTAACATACAGTCCCAGGTCTTTCTTTGCCTCTGTGGTGGATAGTGGTGTTTCCCATGTGGTATTAGTGTGCTGGATATCCCCTCCCGAGGTGCAGGAGTCTACTTTTCTCTTCATTGAATTCTAGCAGCCACTTTTTGTTCCATTTCTGTAGCTTTGTGAGGTCTGACTGTAGGAAATCCGCAGTCAAGGGGTTAAAAGATTTATGATTCTACTGGCGACCATAGTCTTTGTCAGAATGTAATATGCATAAACTCATTATTCATTTACGCTCCTCGATGTGCTGTGAACGATATCTTTAAACTCATTATTTGTTTAAACTTATGAATATTGTGTGAAGCATATTCAAGTTTATTTTATGTATGAGTTTCGTATTAATCTTAGTATGATTGATGATTTCAGGGATAATTTGACATAACGCAATAACGTTGAAATATGAAGACTGCGTTTAAATCAACTTCCCCTAACAACATGTATTTCTGTCTTTGCAGGTGAGCGTGATGTCAGCGTTATCAACATGAAATCAGCTTGGGGTCAGCAGTTCATTATAAGGTTAGTGTGACGTCAATTAAAGGTTGTGTGGGGTCAACGTGAGGGTACCATGAGGTGGATTAGGTCAGGGAGTGTGGTGGGTCAGTTAAGACTTATGTGAGGTCAGCAAGAGGTAGGTAGGGAGGGTCAGGGGATGTGGACGGTCATTTAAGGCTTGTGTAAGGTCAGAATGAGGGTAGTGTGAGGTGGCTAAGGTCAGTGTGAGGTCATCATGAGGTTACCGTGAGGTGGAGGAGGTCAGGTGTCACGCGCTCGCCTGCTTTATCGGCACGACCATCGATTCCAGCTTACACGCTCCGCCGGGCAAGCCATCCCTCACGCACCGCCTTGTCGCCGCTCCCTCCTGGATGATGACACATAATAGCGAGGCGATGTTTTATTCCGTATTCTATTTTGGGCACAATGAACGCTGCTTTGTGGCTATCGATGGCTTGCAACAGAGGCGATGTATAGAGTCTACACAGCTACCTCGTTTACAAGAAAGGAAGGAAGATCATAGACGAGAATAGAAGCAATTAGAGGAGAGAGGTGTAGAGGGAAGGGAAGAATGGGCGGTAAGGAAGGGGCGAGATAGAAACGAGAAAGGGGGAAGGGGAGAAAGAAAGGAGAAGAGGTGAAAGAGAATATACAGAACGGAAACTTGGAATGAGGAAGTAAAGGGAGGGAAGAATAGGTACAGAGGGCAATTGGGAAAGGAAGAGCTTGGAAGGGCGGAATCATAGAAAGTAAAATAAATAAATAGGGAAAAGGGAAAACAGGAATGGTAGAGGAGAGGAAGGAAGGAAGAAGAGTTCAGAGGAGGAAAAAATAAATGAAAGGAGGAAAAGAAGAAGACTGGGAAAGAGAAAAACGAAGAAAAAGAGAGTGCGGAGAAAATGGAAAGAAAAAAAAACAAGAGAATAAGGTTACATACGACCTTTCATGCTTTATTCTTTCTGAATTCATATGGTTGAGGTGAGGATAAAGAAATGGAAGGAGGAAAGAAAGAAGACTGGGAAAGAGAAAAAAACGGAGAAGAAAATGTGCGGACAAAATGGAAAGACAAACATCAAGAGAATAAGGTTACATACGACTTTTCAAACTTTATTTTTTTTAATGTATATGGTTGCAGGGAGGATAAAGAAGTGGAAGCAGGAAAGGAAGAAGACTGGGAAATAGAAAAACGGAGAAAAAGAAAATGCGGAGAAAATGGAAAGAAAAAAACAAGAGAATAATGTTGCATACGACTTTTCAAACTATATTCTTTCTTAATTCATATGGTTGCAGGGAGGATAAAGAAGTGGAAGCAGGAAAGGAAGTAGACTGGGAAAGAGAAAAAAAACGAAGAAAAAGAAAAAGTGAGAAAATGGACAGAGAACAAGACAAGAAAGTGACATACAACCATTGATATTTTATTCTCTTAATTAATTTTGCTTATCCTCACTGTACTACCCCATCAACCATCGCCACTACCATCACCACCGTCATCACAATAACTTTAACCACCAAAACAACGTAAAAATCTGAGTTTCCGAAGTGTTAAAAAAAAATGTTTCACTCCAGGCCCGAGCAAAAGTGGGAGCTGGGAGGCGAAAAGGAAAAAAAGATTCTATTCCCGTGAACAAGGAAAGACAGGAGAACAGAACATGTCCATGGCGCCACCGGGGGACCTGGGAGAGAGAGAGAGAGAGAGAGAGAGAGAGAGAGAGAGAGAGAGAGAGAGAGAGAGAGAGAGAGAGAGAGAGATGAAGGAGGGGAGAGGAAGAGGAATGGGTAATATCTAACTGTACAAATACAAAAAAACAAAACGGGTAAAAAATGTATGATTCTAAAACAGTCGAAAAATAATATTGATACGGAAGCTTTTAATAAATATCGAGAGGGAAAAAAATACTAGTTTATGCCAAGAGAGACTTGGAAATCAGAAAAAAAGAGGAAAAAAAGGACATGGGGGGTATAGAAAAAACGTAAATAAATAGAATAAAGGGAAAAGGTAGAAGAGATAAACAAGAAAAAGAAGGGAAGTAAAATATATGCTTCTAAAACGGTAGGAAAAAGAAATATAATGCGAAAACTTTTAAATGCAAATCGAGAAGGAAAAAAACAAACACAGTCTACATATATTGGAAGTCTTTAGGAAATCTGGAAAAAAGAGCTAAAACAATAGAAAAAAAGATGCCACGTGTTATTAGTAAAAATCGAGTAGGGAAAAAAATACGAGTTCCTGCCAAAAAAGACTAGGAAATCAAGAAAAGAGAGATAGCAAATATTTAGGTGTGTCTACAAAAGCGTTACAGCTTAGAAATAAATAAAAGAAGCAGAAATACCTAAATCGACAAGGAAAAAAATATGCGAGTTTATCAAAAAAGACTTTAGGAAATGAAGAAAAAGAGAGATAGCAGATATTTAGGAGTGTCTACAAAAGCGTTACATCTTAGAAATAAAAAAATAAAAAAACATAAATACCAAATCGACAAGGAAAAAATATACGAGTTTATCAAAAAAGACTTTAGGAAATCGAGAAAAAAAAAGAGAGGAGAAATTTAGGTGTGCCTACAAAAACGTTACATCTTAGAAATAATTAAAAGAAACAGAAATACCTAAATCGACAAGGAAACAAAATATACGAGTTTATCGAAAAAGACTTTAGGAAATCGAGAAAAAAAAGAGAGGAGAAATTTAGGTGTGTCTACAAAAACGTTACATCTTAGAAATAAATAAAAGAAACAAGTACTGAAATCGACAAGGAAAAAATACACGAGTTTATCAAAAAAGACTAAGAAAAAAAGGACAAAGACTTAGGTGTATACAAAAAAAAATATTACGCCTTAGAAATAAAGAGAAAAACAGCAGAAATAAAGGAAAAAGAAAGTGATTGGAAGGGAAGGCCCAGGGGAGAGTCAATATTGGCCAGTCACTATAGGCAATTACAGGAGGAGAGAAGTGTAGAGGGAAGGGAAGAATGGGCGGCAAGGAAGGGGAGAGATGGGAACGAGCGAAGGGGGAAGGGACGGAAGAAAGGAGGAGAGGAGGGGAAAGAAAATATACAGCACGAAACTTGGATTGAGGTAGTAAAGGGAGGGAAGAATAGACGTAGAAGACAATAGAGGAAATGAAGAGAATGGAAGGGAGAAATTAGAGAAGAGGAAAATAGATAGGAAACGAAGAACAGGAGTGAGAGAGAGAGATGTAGGTCGAAAAGAGGGAACTGTGAAGGGGAGAAAAATGGAAGGAGGGAAGGAAGAAGATTGGGAAAGAGAGAAACGAAGAAAAAGAGAAATCGAGGTGAAAATGGAAGGAGAACTAACAAGAGAAGAAAGACAGGAAGGGAAGGAAAGACTGACAAAGAGAAAAAAGGATGATAAGAAAGGAGAAAAATATAGATAAAGAAATGAAGAAAGAGAGCGAAAGAAATAATAATTCTAAGATGAGAAGACGAAAGAAATAAGATAAACTGGGTAATATTCTCCTCTTGAAACTGACCTAATCCAGTGTTGTATTTATGATTTTGTTTTGCTGTATATTAACTGTCGCCTCACTGCTCTTGCTTGGCTGAATAAGTCTATAAATGAACCATGATGCAAATAGTTCAGTCTCTCATAAATCCGGTCATTCTTTTTATATTATTTAGGTCAGCAGTCCCTTCTTAATCCAGCTCCCTTTTATATGTCCAGTTTCTCACAATGATGGCAATAGTTGAGTATATTCATAATTTTGGTCATTACATAATTTAATCTAAGTCAACACTCCCTTTTTGTTCCCTTCCCATTATTATCTCAATGTCATGTTTGGCTTTTCACATTCATGACCTAACTTGATGCGAACAATTGGGAGTTCCTTGCATTCATAACTCAAGTCAACGTTTTCTTCTATAATCTCAATAAACACTCCCTTCCATGACGCACTGCAGAGTCCACCTATCCCTTCGCAATAGTCTAATTAAGCATCGAAGGATAGTAATGTAATTAGGGCCCGTAATCCTATTTGGGGCTGATTTGCATAAAAAAAATATTGAGCCTCGGCCAACATTAATTATTCGAGTATTGACACAGGTAATTCAGGCAAAGGTTAATTAAAATTCATTGGAGTAAGTTTAAATTGATCGGTTTAAAGCCTATATGCGCAGGTTTCGCCACGATCCCTCTTTTGTGTGCCCTGGGAGGAGTTTAGTTAGTTGCTTGATTCCGCTTCCGCCTTAGCCCTCCCGAACCGTATTAAGTCTCGCTTGTTCTCTCTCTCTCTCTCTCTCTCATAGTTTTTTTTACCTCGAGTTCTGTTTCTCATTTTACAAAGTTTTAACTACACTCAAAAACAGATATTGCTCTAAAGGAACTTCTTATTACTTTCCTCTTCCTTTCTGAATTGACTTATAAATATGTCTTACTTTGTATATTGTTTTTTTTGTCTAACTTAAAAGTGAGTTTTTTATATTTTCTTTTCGTAACTGAATTGATCTATATGTCTTTCTTGGTGTGGTTGTATGTGTCTGTTTGTCTGTCTGTGTCTCTCTGTCTGTCTCTCTGTTCTTTTGTCTCTGTATGGAAACATGGAAACATGGACTAGCAGGCAGCAGAAAGCCCAGATTCATTACTAGGTTGTGCTGCCTGCGTTTTAATCAATCCGTTTGCCACAGAAGCCACAGAAGTGGGAAAGGAAAGCACTTGTGTGTACCTACTCTTGGGAACGTTCAGTTCACTCCTGTTGCAGCAAAGTGGCGATCAATGCGTTTCTTGAAGGAGTTGATGGTCTCTGCGCTAACCACTTCTGCAGGAAGGCTGTTCCAGTGGCGAACAACTCTGTCTGTGTTTTAATTTCCTCTCGTGACTGATGGATATAGTTAAAGTTAAGAGTGTTGAAGTAGTTTGGTACAAGGCAAATTAAGTTAAAAGTTCCAGGCTGTCTAACGTGAAGCGTATATCTTAATCTTTCATGCCTCACTACTTTATTGGAGTTCTTGACTATGTATAAAGTTAAACCTTTTCAGTATCGTTCTTTTTAGTTGTACAATAAGACGACGCAATCCTGAGATCATTTCTTTATTCATCGTTTACGAGTCCTACATCTTCCCATTGTAAAAGTGAAATTGTGGCCTCGCGGCAAACACAGCGGGAGGGTGAGCCATGTCGCAGGAGGGAGGAAAGAGGGAAGGGAAGGGGTATATAAGAGCTCCTACCGTGCTGTAAAAGTGGTCGTGTTGTATCACAGGACGACGAATTGAGACTATATTGATTGGGAAAGGAAGTCTATAAGGATAAAGATAAGGAAGTGAATTATAAGGAAGTGCTTTCAGTGTATAAGGAAGAGGAAGTCCACAAAATACACACCACTCATCGCACGATATATCTCTCTCTCTTATGGAGGTGATCAACTGAATACCAAGAGTGCGTCGCCCTCAATCCATTGCCCCTTCACTCTCAGCGCTCAGCTAATCCCACTTTTAGGTCAGGGAACTCGGCTGCCATAGAAAATAAATGATCCCATGATGCATAATGCCGCACAACTGAATGGCGTGGCGTGCATAGAGGCGTGCGGCGAAATGGCTTATAATCCGTCACATCCGCGTGTATCGCATGTTTAATTAAGGCTATTCACCCGACCAGCAGTGCATCGAGTGGGCGCTGAGAGGAGGGTGAAAGCACTGGAGGGTGGTGTGTAAATAGGCACAGCGAGGAAGCAGAGAGAGGAGGTGAAAGGATGTGACAGGGAGAGGATGAAGTAATGATAGTGTGAGATTATGATAGAGGTGAACTTGGATGACCTGTAGAAAATAGACAAAGATAAAGAGAATAGGAAGAGAAAGGAAGGAATATGAGAGAGGAGTTGGATAAATAACCCCAGCGAGGAAGCAGAGGAGGTGAAAGAGTGTGAAAGGAAGAGTATGAGTTAGGGATGAAGTGTAGATAAGTAGACAAAGATAAAGAGAAGAGGAAGAGACAGGAAGGAGTAGAAGAGAGGAGTTGGATAAATAGCCCCAGCGAGGAAGCAGAGACTGTGAAAGAGTGTTAAAGGAAAAGTATGAGTTAGGATGAAGTGTAGATAAGTAGACAAAGATAAAGAGAAGAGGAAGAGAAAGGAGGGAGTAGAGGAGGGAAGTTAGGTAAATATGTAGCCCCGACGAGGAAGCAGAAAAGATGAAAGAGTGTGACGAGGAAAGAATGAGGTAGGGAGGATAGAGATGAAGGGGGGTGAAGGTAGATTAAGAAGAGACAGATGAAGAGAAGAGGAGAGACGAGGGAGTAGAGGAGGGAAAAATATATGTACCTTGCGTCTTTTTTGGTATTTAGAAGCAACGAAAATCTGATGTACCTTCGCTAAGACATCAATTGCCGCACATCACTTCCCTGTGCTGTAGTTTTTATATCTTTGGTTGTTGATTTTACATTTTTTGACCAGAGTTAGAATTTGTACCTCACGTTTCTCTCGGTGCCAAGACGCAACGAAAATTTGATGGAGTTGCTAAGGTTCTCATTGCCACGTACCATTTCCCTTGGGTTGTGATTTTTTGCCAGAGGAAGAATAAGTACCTCCTGTTTTTTAGGTGTCTAGACGCAACGAAGACTTGAACTACCTTTATTTCACCTCCAATTGCTACGTACCCCTTCCCTAGTCTGTTGCTTTCGAATTTGTGGTTGATTTTATTTTTTGCCAGAGGAAGAATATATACCTCACGTTTTTAGGTGCCTAGACGCAACGATGACCTGACCGACCTTTGTTGCACCTCCCATTGCTACGTACCCCTTCAGTAGTCTGTTGCTTTCGAATTTGTGGTTGATTTTATTTTTTGCCAGAGGAAGAATATAAGGTGCCTGACCTTTTGTTACCTCCATCCATTGCTATCCTCTCCCTAGTCTGTTGCTTTCGAATTTGTGGTTGATTTTATTTTTTGCCAAAGGAAAAGTATGTATCTCACTTTTCTCTCCGCCTAGACTCATTGAACTGTTCTTTTCCGTTAATGCCCCGCGCGTACCCTGGAGACGGAGTAATTACACGCACGCCATAACTCCACCGGCTGCCCTCCTTCCCTCTCTCCCGCCCTCCCTCGGCTCCTCGCGTGACGGCATTTAAAACTTGTGTAACACGTAAACGAGCGGCGAAAGAGAAAAACGTATTATCGGGAATGCATTTATAACTTGAGTGTCTCCTCCGTCACGCCCACGCACGGCAGAAATGCTGACTGTAGTGTGTTCAAGAGCAGGGTTCATGTGACGCCTTGACATTGCTTTTTCTTTATTATTCCTCTCCTGATTTGGCTTGATTCCTCTCCTGCTGTCATGGAGGTTGTCTGGTAATCTTACATGTTCTCGTGCTACAAGCTTCTATATTATTTGCCTTAGCGCGTCCCTCATACAAGATACAATTAAAGTTTTCACCATTATACAGTCTCAGTAAATCCCCTGCCACATTTAGAACCAGCAGACTGATCAACATGAGGCTTTTCAGTAAGATTTCCACTAGATTGCACTATCTTTCTAATATCTTCAAGACAAACAGTGGGATACGGGCGGAACATTAGCTAGGTCAAGACGCGGTAAACTCTACGGGCACAGCCATCCACGTTTACATTATCCAGGCAAGCACTCCCAGGCCTCAGCTCTTTGCCGTAACTAATGCTCATACAATTAGCTTCTTTTTGAGCCGCTTCATTGACTTCTCTTTAAATAGTGAAATGGTTTGTTTCGGTGCTGATTTAATGACTTGCAAATGGTAATGGTGTTGACCTCTCTTTCGGCCACTCAGTCGATACACTCTTTTATAGCGGCAGTGATTAGCGGAATTGTTTTCTCTGTTGTTATTTTTGCCTTTGTGCTGCTTCCTTTGCTGTAAAAAAATGTAAAAGTGGTTAGTATTTCGAAGCTGATCTTTCACTAATACTCGGAATACAAAATGTTTTCAGTTATTTCTACAATCATTCTGCAGGTATAGTTTCTTTTTCCACTTGTGATACTAAATTGCCAAGTTTACCACTGCTGTATTTTTTGAGTGTCACAATATCAATGTTTTTTTCTTTTTCCGTTGGCGCGTGATACAATACTGTTTTGGCTTTTAAATTTTCGCTGTCCTGTGATACTAAAATGCTCAGGCTACCGCTGTACTAAAATGTTGACGGCTACCGCTGCTGTATATTTGAAGTATCACAATATATAGTTTTTTTTCTGTCTCTTATTCGCTTCCCGCGTCATGCAATGCAGTTTAGTCTTTTTTCCTTTCTCTGCAATACTAGACACACTTTAATAAACTCCTCATGGGTAACACTGCTGTATTTCTCGTGTATCACAATAACTAGGTTTGTTTCTCTATTTTCCTTCCCGTGTGAAACAATACTGGTTAGGCTTTTTTTCCTTTCTCTGCGATACTAGACACACTTTAATAAAATGCTCATGGGTAACACTGCTGTATTTCTCGTGTATCACAATAACTAGGTTTGTTTCTTTATTTTCTTTCCCGTGTGATACAATACTGGTTAGGCTTTTTTTCTCTTTCGTCGTCCTGTGATACAAC
>NC_066509.1:1502018-1564518 GCF_024679095.1 Eriocheir sinensis | reverse complement strand
CTCCTCTTTCTTCTGCCTCTGTTCATGTGTTTTTGCTTGGCTCCTCCTCCTTCTCCTCCTCCTCCTCCTCCTTCTGGTCCTCTTCTTCCGTCCCTCTTGCCTCACTACATCATTCTTTTCCTCCTCCCTCTCCTCCTCCTCCTCCTGGTCCTCTTCTTCCGTCTCCTTTGGCTCACTACATCCTTCTTGTCCTCCTCCTTCTCCTCCTCCTCCTCCTCTTTATTTTCCTTCTCTGTTCATTTGTTTATAGTGATGAATAGGAGACTAAACACCGTGGCTCTTTTCCTAATGTTTGCTTTTCTTTCTACCTCCTCCTCCTCCTCCACCTCCTCCTCTTCCTCCTCTTCCTCCATGTGTTTATAATGCGCTAAACAGAGGAAATCAGAGGCTAATTTCTTCTCCTCTTAGTTCTATCGAGTTAAGTTAATTTTGTTTTTTTTTATAGTCTCGCAAAGCTGAAACATTTTGGAGCCGAGATTTTTTCAAGCCGATTTTTTTTCAGCCGAGTGTTGGCGAGGGAATAAAAGGAGGTGATTATCGTGCGTGTGTGTCTTTTTGTTGCCTGTTTTGTGCTTCTGGTTATGCTGGGAACTCAACTCTCTTTTTCTCTTTTACATATAGGAGCAGGAAGGTGAGTGGAGGAGGAGGGGCGGAACGAGAAGTGAGGTGAAGGAGAGTGAAGGGAGGATGTGGTTATTAGGGGAAAGAGAAGAGAAAGAAAGAAGGGGAACGAAGAGAGAGTCAAAGGAAGCAATGAAGGAATGTGGCGGGTGTTACTTGAAGAGATAAATAAATAAATAAATAAAGAAATAAAGAAATAAAGAAAGAGAAGGAAAAGGAAGTAGAGACATGAGGTGGAGTAGTATGAGAAATGCTAAACGAGAAAGAAGTTAACAAGAGAAATCAGTCTTAGGTAACCTGGGAAAAAAGAAGGAAAAAAGAGGAAAAAAGGAAAATAGGAAAAAAGGAAAAAAGAAAAAAATGAAAAATGAAAAAAAGAAAAAAGAAAAAGGAAAAAAGGAGAAAAGAGAAAAATGGAAGTAGAGGAAATGGAGCTGATGTGTGTAAGGACGAAGAGAGGGACTGGGATAAAGAAAACATAGGAAAGAGAAAATAAGGTAAAAGAGAAAAAGGGGAATAAAGGGAATAGAAAGGAAATGTGTAGCGTGACTGAAGAAAAGGGAATGGGCAAGAGAGAAGGAGGAGGAGAAGGCTTGAGAAAGGAAGGATAAGAATGATAGGAAACGAAGGAAAATAAGGAAAGCAAGGAAAATAGGAATAGAGGAAAGAAGAGAGAATATGTAGCAGGACAAAGAAGGGAAGTGGGAACGGAGGGTGGAGGAGGAGGAAGGCGTAAGGAAGATTAGAGGAAGGAAGGAAGGAAGGAGAAGGACGTCGGAAATGCGAAATGAAGGAACAACAGAAATCCGTCTTAATTTAGGGGTTGAGGAAGCGTGGGAAGGCTAGTTAAGGAAGTGGAAGCGACGGAGTTAGGAGAAGGGAACGGGGAAGAGGAGGAGGAGGAGGATGAGGAGAAAGAGGAAGAGGAAGAGGAATGGAAAGAGGAATACGCGGGGTGTAGGAGGGGGAAAGGAAAGGGGAGTTGCAGTTTCATAAGAGGATTGAAGAAGCATGTTAAAGGTAATTCTGGAAAAGGAATAATCTGAAAGGGAAATGAAGCAAAGGGAAAGGAAGGGAAGGGAAGGAGGTAAGGAGGGGGCGTTGCTGCAGTTTGATTTAGTATTTAGGAAGCGTGGGGAAAAGATAGTCGAGGGAAAGGAAGGATTTTTAGTACGGAAAAGGGAAGGTAAAGTGAGTAAGAGGGAAGGGTAAGGGATTGGGCAGGAGGAAAACAGTAAGGGATTAGGTATGGAGGAAGGAGGATGCAGTTTGATTGAGGATTGGGATAGGTGTAACTGAAGTAGAGTAGGGGAAGGAGGAATGGGGAAGAGGGAAGGGGACGAATAGTGGGGAAGGAATGGAAGGAGGAAATGAGGGGAGTGAGGAAGGCTAAGGAGTTGAGTAGGGGGGGGGGAGGAGTGAATTGAGTGAGGGGCCTCCAGTTTAATTGATGAAGGAGGAAGCGTTGAAAAGGTAAAGTTGAAATAGAGAAGAAGACGGAAGAGGAAGGAGGAAGCAGAATAGTGGGGAAAGGGAATTGAGTGAGTGACCTCCAGTTTGATAGATGAAGAAGGAAGCGTTGAAAAGGTATAGTTGAAATAGAGAAGAAGACGGAAGAGGAAGGAGGAAGCAGAATAGTGGGGAAAGGGAATTGAGTGAGTGACCTCCAGTTTGATAGATGAAGAAGGAAGCGTTGAAAAGGTATAGTTGAAATAGAGAAGAAGACGGAAGAGGAAGTTTGATAGATGAAGAAGGAAGTATAGTTGAAATAGAGAAGAAGACGGAAGAGGAAGGGGGAAGCAGAATAGTGGGGAAAGGGAATTGAGTGAGTGACCTCCAGTTTGATAGATGAAGAAGGAAGCGTTGAAAAGGTATAGTTGAAATAGAGAAGAAGACGGAAGAGGAAGGAGGAAGCAGGAAGGCAAGGAATCGAGAAGGAGGGCAGGGAGGTCGGGGTCGGGAATGCAGTTGGAGGTCATTAAGGTTAGTCCCGGGCGTGGCGGCGTGGAAGGCGCGCGAGAGACACAGACTAATTACCTCGCCTCCTAATGGTTCTTTGGGCCCGTAATGACGCGCGCCGAGGCCGGAATCTCCATTTGTAATTAGGCAGCTCCGAGTTTATTGAGCCCCGGATGCCGCCTTGCGTTTCCGGCTTATTTCTGTGGCGGCGTTTTTGTTGTATATATTTTTCCTCTTATTTGTTTGTTATATATATATATGTGTGTGTGTGTGGGGGGGGGGGGCGGGGGGGGGGGTTATAAAGGGGTTATCTTTTTAGCTTCTTTTGGGGGCCTTTTCATTTTTATTATTGTATGATTTTTTTTTGTGTATATTTGTAAGTTTAGAGGGATTATTTTTTCACCTTCTTTCGGTTAACTTTCTTTTTATTGTTGTCGTGTGTTTAGGTTTTTCTTTGTGGTGTCTAATTTTGTCTGGTGTTTCCTTTATAATTGTGAGAATGCAAGAGGTCACTTTTCATCTCTGGGTTGTTATTTTCTTTTGTTTTGTGTGTGTGTGTGTGTGTGTGTGTGTGTGTGTGTGTGTGTGTGTGTGTGTGTGTGTGTGTGTGTGTGTATGAGAGAGCATTATGTTATGTTTTGCCTGTGATGTGTCCTGTTGTTCTCCGCTTTCAATCCTTCTTTTGTCATTTTGTGTTTGTTTTTTTCGATATTTTGCATCCTCCGTTTGATTCAGTGTCGTTCTGAAATAATCCACAGTTCTTGCTTCCTTGTATTCCACGTTTCCCATTTCATTATATTCCATTTTCTGACTTGTTCTTCGATTTTTCGCTGATTGGGTGATTTAGTTTCATTACCACCATCCAGTTCTCATCATTGTTTCGTACTAAGCATAATCTTTCCGGCGCGTCACTAGTTGCTAACACCGTCTTCTTCACTGGCATTTATTTCTAACTTGGCACCCTTCACTATTACCGTAATTTTTCTCTCGTGAGTAACAAAGCATTTCATTCATTGCCTGTTCCGTCACTTGCCTGCCTTTCATCTAGCTTCTAATACTCGTGACATCACCCATCACTATCTTATTAACCTTTATATTCGTTACCTGTTACTTTACTCCCATCAGGCCATTCTTCATCCTTATTTTTAGTCTTATCACAAAACATTCTGGTTGCCCGTTCCTTCCTGCCTCCTATCAAGGTCCTATTAGTCATGCCCTCACTTATTACTATATTGCTACCATTATAATCGTTACTTGTTACTTTATTTCTCTCAGCCCATCCATCATCCTTATTTTTAGTCTTAAACCACAAAACTTTCCATTCATCGCTCGTTGCTTCCTTTCCTGCCGTCCATCTACCTTCTGTAACTCGAGCTCGGTCAACCAGCGCCAGGGGAAGCGTCGAGAAGAGTTGCCGGGGATGGAACACAACACGGGGCTGGATGACACAGAGTTTGCAGCCTAAAGGGGCGCACGTGCGAGGACGTGAAGAATAGAGTGCGTGTGTGTGAGTGAGGCGGGCGGTGGTGCGGGGGGCAGCGCGTGAGGTTGTTAGCGGGTGAGTGTGTGGGTATGTTACCGTCGTTGCTTCGTGATTGAGGTATACTCTGACGCCTTCACCTCTCACGTCAACGATTTCCAAAGGCCGAAGAATAGATTAGGAGGTTCTTAAGAGTACTTTGTCACGTTCATGGTATAGCATTTAGGGATAACTTTCAAAATAGGGAAAAAAGCTGTCTTCCGCTGTCTGTATACTCGAACTTAGGGAAAACAATCAAAACAGGAATAAAAACAGCTCTTCCCTTCTCTATTATTTACCCGAATTTAGGGATAACTGTCAACACAGGGATAAAAAACAGCTCCTCCTTTTTCTTTTTATACCCGAATTTAGGGATAACTGTCAACATAGGGATAAAAAAACGCCCTCTTCCTTTCTCTTTATACCCGAATTTTGGGATATCTGTCAAAATAGGGATAAATAAAACGCCCCCTTCCTTTCTCTTACCCACTCCCTTCCCTTCCCTTGACCTACCAACCCTCCCCTGCCCCTTAACTTAATTCAGGGTACAGAGGGGACGGAGGTGTGGCTGACAGGGTGAGCGGCAGGGTGGCAGGTGATCGTACCCTACCCCCCTACCCCCCTCCCCCCTTCCCCTCCCACTTCCCCCCTCTTTCACCTTTCATGTCCCGTCACTGGTCGTAAAAATTCATAAAGGTTCGAAATCTTATTAATTCACGATATGGAAATACGAGTCGAAGGGTCGTAGTGCAATGGAGAGAGAGGAGGAGGAGGAGGAGGAGGAGGAGGAGGAGGAGGAGTAGTAGTAGTAGTAGTAGAAGGAGGAAGAGGAGAAGGACAAAGGGAAAAAGATAAGGTAGATAGAATAGATAGAAGGAGAAAAAAAGAGGAATTAAAGGAGGAGGAGAAAAATAAAGAGGAGGAAAAAGAGGAGTGAGAAAGACAAAGAAGAGGAGAAAAAAGAGAAAGAGGAGTCAGAGAAAGAGGAAGAGGAGGAGAAAGACAAAGAGGACGAGAAAAAGAAAGAAAAAAATAGGAGGAGAGGAAAATAGGAGAAAAAGAAGAAGAAAGAGAGAGAAGATGAGAAAGAGAAGGAGAGAAAGAATTACTACTACTACTACTACTACTACTACTACTACTACTACTACTACTACTACTACTACTACTACTACTACTACTACTACCACTACTACTACTACTACAACTACCATCACCATCACCATCACCTCTACAAACACACACAAAAAAAAATACAAAACCCAGCCAAATAATACACACGCACCCAACTTTTGCCTCCCATCTCCGCGTCTCCATCTGTATAAAGAAATAATGACAAAACTTGGAGCCAGTCATGCATACAGGCAGCTCCGGAGGCCATGAATAAGACGTGTAACTTTAAACTTCACTGACGCTGGGGCCGAGCTTCTTGGGACGGAGGGAGTGAGGGAGGAGGGAAGGTAGGGAAGGAGGAAGGGAAGGGAGGGAGGAGGGAGGGATAGAGCAAGGGATAAAGGGAGAAGGATTGGAGATGAGAGAGAGAGAGAGAGAGAGAGAGAGAGAGAATAAATGAAAAAAAAAACTATCATCTTATTGACCTGAACTTTGACCTTTTTTTCGTTTCACGCCATCATGATAATAAATAGTGATCAATGCAGTTTTTTTTTTTTTTTTTAAGCGTCATCACCGTTTTTTTTATGTTGAATCTGTTTTGGTTTTACTCTTCTTTATTTTATTTTACTTTACTTTACTGTAATTTACTTTATTTAACTATTATTTATTTTGCTAGCTGCATATCGTGTACTTATCGTTGAATGCATATCCCCCCTCTCCCATCACCCACCCACCTACACACACACACACACACACACACACACACACACACACACACACACACACACACACACACAGGTAGTAACTCTAGGATGATGTGTCTGTTATTTGCATGGAAACGAGGGCAGACGGGACGCGATTATCCACCTCTCAACACCTCGCTGCTTCATTCTAGCACCCCTTCACCTCCTCTACCTCCTCTACCTCCTCTACCTCCTACCCTCCCTTACTTGTCCCCTCCCCGTGCTCTCTCATCTACCTAATATCACCTCCCTATCTCTTCCTTAACTCCTATCATCATGTTCTTTAATCGTCTCATCTTTATCGTTTCTTACCTCGTTTTCTTCCTTTAGTTCACTCGTCTATGTTGTCCTTGTCTTTTTTTAGCTTTCTTCCCTCCTTCACGTTCTTATGCTATGTCTTCCTTCATCTGTATTGTCCATCTCCCTCCTGTCTGTGTCTTCTGGTCCCTGTTTCTTCTACTCTTCCCATTTTCTTAGCTTTCTTCCCTCCTTATGGTATGTCTTCCTTCATACTGTATTGTCCATCTCCCTCCTGTCTATGGTTTCTGGTCCCTGTCTCTACTCTTCCCACCTCTGTATTTATTCCTTCATACCTTTGCCTCCTCATCACGAACGTAGCTCTCATTCCACTCTTTATCTTCAGTCTCATCCCTCTTATTTCACTTATCGCCTTAATCTAACAATGCACTCTCTTAAACCTATCATTCTCATTATCTACCTTATCTCATCCACTTTCTCTAATCCACCTTGCACTCTCTTACAGCCCTCATTCTCAACCTTTTCCTCAACCCGCCCCTTTCTTATCATCCACCTCCTCTCTTCCGCTCCTCTTCTTTCCATTTTTCTTCATCCTCTCCTCTCTCTTCACACTCCTTCTCCTCCGCCGCCTCAACAGTTCTTGGACCGGGTGTTGAGGCTTCACGCGTGTATGGGTGTGAAAGGCCTGGGTCAGCAGTTTGGTAGGGGAGCCGACCTCGATCTGACGTAACGGGAATCGCTGGTCTCGTTGATAAGCCGCCGGGGACGTAATCAATGTTTCAAGGGCGGTGAGCAGGGGGAGTCTTTTTTTTCTTATAGTAGTTTGTGTTATGTGAAGTTATTTTAAAGTATTGTGTATGATGATTTTTTTAATATAAGAACATAAGAACGTGTTTTTTGAGCTGTGTTCGTGTTTTATTTTGCTTTTTTTTTTGGTTTCCTTCTCATATTTTTTCTCTTCGTTTTTTTTCTTTTTTTTTTTCGTTTTTTTGTATTTGTAGTTTTTCTTTTTCCTTGTTCTTGTTTCTCTTCGTCTTCTTTTCTCTTTTGTTTTTGTTTTCCGTCTCTTTTATTTTTCTCTTCGCTTTTTTCTTCTTTCCTCATTTGCTTTTCTTATTTTTTTTTTCTGTATTTTTCTCTTTCCTTGTTCTCGTTTCTCTTCGTCTTCTTTTCTCTTCGTCTCATTCATCCTCCTCTTCCTCTTCCTCTCCTTCGCATTTTTTTAATTATGTTCCTATTGTTCATTTTCTTTCTTATTCTTGTTAATCCGCTCTTCTATTGCCTCCTCTTCTGCCGTCTCTTCCCCCGCAAAATCCTCCTCCTCTTCCTCCTCCTCCATTACCACAACCATCACCATCATAATCTCAAGTTTTTTTTACTGGCATTCAAAACCTTCATTCCCGTCTCTGATTTCCTAGCACACACCTGCAGCCGCACTAATAACACGGGTAGTAGCAGCAGCAGCAGCAGACGCAGTAGCAGCAGAAGTCATGCAGAGAAGAGATTTGACCCCCCCCCCCCCCAGTATCCTCCCTTCCTAGTCCTTCCTTCTCTCTCTCGTTCTTTCCTTCCCCTTCTTCGCTTCTTCTCCCTATCCCTCCCTTTCAACCTTCATCCCTCTCATTCCTTTCTTCTGTATCATTCCCCTTCTTTTCCCTATTCCTCCCTTTTTCCCTCCCATATTTTGTTTTCTTTTGTTTTTATTTTTGTATATTTGCTTTGTTGTTTATTTTTGTTTCCTGTATTTTTCTGTTTCCTTGTCTTTTTTTTTTCGTATCTCTTGTTGGTATGTTTTTTTGTGTGTTTTTGTTAATGTCTTACCTTTGTTGTTATTGTTCTTTCTTTTTTGTTAATTTCTGGTAATCTATTTTTTTATTTTTTTATTTGTATATTTTTCGTTGGTTGCTTCCTCTCCTACCTTCCCTTCTCGCCCCCTTCTCCTCCCTCTCTCCCTCCCTCTCATTCCTTTCTCCCCCTCCTCATGTTCTCCCTGTCCCTTCTTCTCTCCTTCCCTCCTTTCCTCCTAGATACTCTCCCTCCACCACCACTACTGCCTCGCTAATGGGGGAGGAGGAGGAGGAGGAGGAAGAGACCAGAGAGATTTCACCCTTCCTAGTACCCTCCCTCCCTCCCTTCCCTTCCATTCCTGTCTCTTTATTCCTTCCTCTCACCCGCCCTCCCTCCCTTCCTTGCAACTTCCCCCCCCCCCCTCCACCACCACTGCCGTCTCGTCTTAGGGGAGGGGGTCAGGGGGGGATGAGTGGGGGGAAGATTAGGTTAGTATTATAGGACCTTCACGGGTTAAGACTACCGCAGGATTACTTGAGCCATTAACTTGGACCGCAAACCACCACCACCACTACTACCACGACTCCTACTACTACTACTACTACTACTACTACTACTACTACTACTACTACAATTGCGGCTTTTTTTCGTCCTTCTCTTTCTTCCCTTAGTCTTTTTTTCGTTTTCTTTTCATTTTTTTTCTATTTTTTATTTGTTTTTATTTATTTTTCTTACTCTTGTTTTTCTTCTTCATCTTGTTTTATCCTCCTCCTCCTCCTCCTCCTCCTACTACTACTACTACTACTACTACTACTACTCCTACTACTACTACTACTACAATCTTCCTAGTCCCTTTTCTTTTGTTTTTTCTTCCTTTTCTTCTTGTTTTTGTTATTTTTTTCTGACTGACTGACTAAATGGCTGACGAGATCAATGAGGAATTTGTCTGACGAGAGAAAAGAACTCTCTCTCTCTCTCTCTCTCTCTCTCTCTCTCTCTCTCTCTCTCTCTCTCTCTCTCTCTCTCTCTCTCTCTCTCTCTCTCTCTCTCTCTCTCTCTCTCTCTCTCTCTCTCTCTCTCTCTCTTTTGTTTAGCTTCTCTTCTTCCTTCTCTTCATTACTCTCTTCCTCCTCATCTTCGTTTTATGGCTCCTCCTCCTCCTCCTCCTCCTCCTCCTCCTCCTCTTTTGTTTTGTTTAGCTTCTCCTCTTCTTCCTCCTCTTCATTACTCCTCTTCCTCCTCATCTTCGTTTTATGGCTCCTCCTCCTCCTCCTCCTCCTCCTCCTCCTCTTTTGTTTTGTTTAGCTTCTCCTCTTCCTCCTCCTCTTCATTACTCCTCTTCCTCCTCATCTTCGTTTATGGCTCCTCTTCCTCCTCCTCCTCCTCCTCCTCCTCTCCATTCCGTTATACCTCTCTTCATTCCCCTACATCTCCTCTTCCTCCTCCTCCTCCTCCTCCTCCTCTTCCTCTTCTTTGATGCTCTCCAGCCGTCAAGGTCACGAGGTGTTAATCAATGGCGCGGTTGTTGCTGCGAGAAATTTGAGGCACAACACATTTTTTTTGCTCAAGTTCATCAGCAGAAGGGAGGGAAGGGGGGGAGGAGGGCGTGTGTGGGGGTAGGGGAGGGGGGGGGGGCAGTATGAGGGGGGTAAGGGGCGTGTGTGTGTTTGTGTGTGTGTGTGTTTGTGAATGTTTGTGAGCTCCTTGTTTTTCTTTGTTTTGTTTATTCGTTTTTTCTTTCCTTTTCCTTTTTCTTGCTTTTTGCTTCTTGTTTCTTTTCTTTTTCTTGTTTTTTTATTCTTGTTTTCTTGTTCCTTTTTGTTTCTCTCTCTGTCATTTATCTTGTTTTCATTTGCATCATATTCCTTATCGTAATCTCGAAGGGATAAAAGCCCCTTCCGAAGACCCCTCTGACGCAGCTCTCCTGATGACGTAACTCGACTTTAAACTGACTCCAAACTGACGCCGAACTGACTCTCTCTCAATTTGACACCCTGGTACCTCATCCCCCCCCCTCCCCCTGCCACCAACCCTTCACTAGGTGCCAGATATTTATGGCTCTGGGTGCCACCAAACGCCCTGGACGAGTGCCATTTCCTGCCGTGACACTAACTCGGAAAACCCACCGCTGGAACCGTGATTTTTACCGTTTACGAGTTCGGGAGGACACGTGGAGGGGAGGGAGAAAGGGAAGGGGAAGGGAGAAGGGGGTTAGTGGAGTAAGGTGGGAGAAAGGGAAGGGGGTTAGTGGAGTTAGGTGGGAGAAAGGGAAGGGGATGGGAGAAGGGGGTTAGTGGAGTAAGGTGGGAGAAAGGGAAGGGGGTTAGTGGAGTTAGGTGGGAGAAAGGGAAGGGATTGTGAGAAGGTGTTAGTGGAGCAAGGTGGTTTGGTGGGGGAAGGGAGATGAAATTGGAAAGGGATGTGGATGGAGAAAGGGGTAGAGTGGAGGGGGGAAGGGAAGTGAAGGGAAGGGGAAGGGAAGGGGATGGGAGGAGGAGGCTGGTTGGAATGGGAGAAAGGAGGTTGACGGGGGATAAGGGAGAGCTCTAGGAGGTGAGAATGGGCATAAAAAGGGATAGGGTGGACAGGCTTAGGATATGGATGGGTTAGCAAGGGATGTGGATATGGAAATAGAAGCTGACGAGTGATATGGGGACACGGGTGGAAGGGCGAGGAAGTTGAAATGGTATGAGTGCAACGAAAGGAAGGATGGAAGGATAGAAAGAAGGAGAGAGAGAGAGAGGAAAGGAAGAGAGGAAGGGTTGGTAAGGAAGTAAACAAAAAAGGAGACTAGAGAGAAGGAAGGTGAGAAAGAGGATAAAAGGCGACAGGATTGAAAGGAGAGGAGGGCTGGGGAAGGAGGATTAAGGAATTATGGAGCAGGAAGGAAGGAAGGCAAGGAAGAGGATAGGGAAGGGAACTTGGAAGAAGAGGGGGAAGTTTGGTGAAGGGGTAAGGGAGAAAGATGGGGGAAAGAGAGGAAGAGAAAACAGGGAGGAGGAGGGATGGTGAAGGGTATGGGAGGAAGGGGAGAGAGGGAGAGAGAGAGGAAGGGGAGTGGAGGCTTGGGTCGTAACTTTGTGGGGTGCTGACGGGAGGGGAGTGTCGAAGGTTGTAATTTGGTGAGAAAGAGAGAAAAGAGCGAGGATTATTTCTCTCTCTCTCTCTCTCTCTCTCTCTCTCTCTCTCTCTCTCTCTCTCTCTCTCTCTCTCTCTCTCTCTCTCTCTTTCATTATTTTTGCCTGTATTCTTTCCAATGTTTACTTTCTATGTCCATTTTGACAGCGTTGCGTTTGTTTTTCTCCAAAGTTTTAGAAATTTTATGGATTTTTCACTGCATATTTTTCACTAGTCTTTTTTCCCATATCTACGTATATAGTTTTTATTATTGTTAGTCGTTCTGATCTTCTTTAGTTACTGTCCGCATTCCTACATTAGGGAACACTTTATTTTCCCTGTTACAAGATATTCAAACACCAGAAAAGAGTCATTGAAAGTGTGTAATACGAGAGTTAGGTGTTCTGCAGGAGGGAGAGTAGAAGGAATGCGATGTAGCTGAAGAGAAAATAAGATAAACTACAATAATATAACTCATTTCCCCATATCCGATTCCTTCCCCATTTCAATCTCTTTTACTCTTCATTCTCAACCTTAAACATTTTTACCTCGTGTCCGCGTGTTCACAAATATGTTCACGCACGCGGTTATAATATGTGTTTTTTCCCTTGTAGATACTTCCTTTTCTGCATCCTTTTTTTTCCCCTTTTTCAATCTCTTTTACTCTTCATTCTCAACCGTATACATTTTTACCTCCACCTCGTGTCCGCTTGTTCACAAATATTTTCACGGGCGCGGTTATAATATGTGTGTTTTTTCCCTTGTAGATACTTCCTTTTCTGCATCGTTTTTCTTCCTTTATTCAATCTCTTTCACTCTTCATTCTCAACCCTATACATTTTTATCTCCACCTTTCGCCCGCGTGTTCACAACTATATTCTTGCACGCGGTTATAATATGTGTTTTTTCCCTTGTAGATACTTCCTTTTCTGCATCCTTTTTTTTTCCCGTTTCAATCTCTTTCACTCTTCATTCACAACCCTATATATTTTTATCTTCAACTCTCGTCCACGTGTTCAAAAATATGTTCACGCACGCGGTCATAATATATGTTTTTTCCCTTGTAGATGCTTCCTTTTCTGCATCCTTTTTTTTCCCCTTTTTCAATCTCTTTTGCTCCTCATTTTCAACCCTATACATTTTTACCTCCACCTCTCGTCCGCGTGTTCACAACTATTTTCACGGGCGCGGTTATAATATGTGTTTTTTCCCTCCTGTAGATACCGCACATACGCGTGTTTTCCCCCTCCTCTGTGACCCTCCAAACGTTTTTCCCCCTCGGCGTATATGCAGGCTTTCGTTCGCTCCCTTTGATGGCCGAGAATAGGAAAAAAAAGTGGAGTTTGCCGTCACGCAGAAGCCATTTACTCCAGAATTCACCTCTCACAAAAACACTCTATTTTTAGGTTTTCTATTTGCCGGAACCAGAAAGCGATCGGTCATTATAGTAACGTGGAAATGGCCGTTATGAAAAGTGGAAAGACCTTGAAGAGAGAGAGAGAGAAGGGAAGGGAAGGGAGGGGAATGGAATGGAATGGAAGGGAAGGGAAGGGAAGGGAAGGGAAGGGAAGGGAATGGAATGGAATGGAATGGAAGGGAAGGGAAGGGAAGGGAAGGGAAGGGAAGGGAAGGGAAGGGAAGGGAAGGGAAGGGAAGGGAGGTGAATGGAATGGAATGGAATGGAAGGGAAGGGAAGAGAAGGGAAGGGAAGAGAAGATAAGAGAAGGAAAGGGAAGGGACGGGACGAAGAGAGAAGGGAAGGGATGGGGAGGGAAAGGAAGAAAATAGAAAGAAAAGGAAAGGAAAGGGAAAGTGAAGGAGAGGGAATGTAATGTAATGTTATGGAAGGGAATGAAAGGGAAGGGAGGGAAAGGGAAAGGAAGGGAAGATAAGTGAAGGGAAAGGAAGAGAAAGGGAGAGACAGGACAAGGCAGAGCAGAACAGAACAGAAGAGGAGAGAAAAAAAGAGAATTAAAGACGAGAAGAAAGGAAAGACACACAGAGATTGTTAAATAGATAGACAGAGGTAAAGAAATATAGAAAGAAAAAAGAGAAAGAGATAAAAAGAGAGCAAGCGTGAAAGAAAGAAAAAGAGAGAGAGAGAGAGAGAGCTATGAGGCAGATGCAAAGAAAAAAACTACATTCACTAAAAAAAATAAAAATAAAAAAAATAAAAAAATAAAACTGAAACGAGAGAAGAAAGAGAAAACCGACAGACATGGAGCAATAAGGGGTACGGGGAAAAAAAAGAGGGGGGGGGGAGGATAAAGACAGACAGAGACATAGAGAGAGAGAAAGAGAGGAAGTAAGAAAGAGCGGACTAATATATCCACCCACAGAACTAGCCAGCCAGTCAATCATCCAGTCAGTCAGCCAGTCAGTCACCACACTATCCATTCATCCAGCCGGTCAAATAGCCAACCAGTCAGCCTTCCATGTCTCTCTACCCAACCTTTCATCCATGCATCCATACATCTATCCGTTCTAGCCATCCAAGCAGTAATCCACCCATTCAGTCAGTCATACAACCATCATTCAGCCAGTCAGTCAGCCAGTCAGACATATAATCATCGTTTTACCCATTCAGACATGCAGCCAGCTACTTAACTCCGATTCCAGCCAGCCATTTAAACATATCTTCTACCAGTCAGCCAGCCATTCGCCCAGTCAGGTAACCATTTTTTTCAACCATTTAGCCAGTCAACTATTTAAACATCCCTTCACCCAGCCAGCCAGCCAGTCAGTTAACCATTCCTTCAGCCAATCAGTCATTTAATCAACCAGTCAGCCAGCTATTTAGTCAACCAACCAGCCAGTCCGCCAGTCAGCCAATCAGTCATTTAATCAGCCAGTCAGGAGGGTATTCAGTCAACCAACCAGCCAGTCCGCAAGTCAGCCACCCTGCCAGCCAGCCAGCTCTTGCCATCTAGTTAGCCCCCACAAGTCAGCCGCCGCCACTATCACCAGCTCATTCCCGGCGTGATGGGGAGCGCGCGGCTGTTAACGGCGTGCATTAGGCGGCTCACTGCTCCCCCGGGCACTGCAGAAGGGATCACGGGGATCACCGCCTCGACGCACCGCCACCCGCCCGGAGAGTGAAGGTGTCTCGATATTACCTGGTGCGTGACGCCGCGGGGTTGCCTGCTTGACGGCGACGGCTGGACTTGGCGTAGATTGCAAGGTGGCTGGCTGGGTGTGGGTGTGCGTGGATGAATGGCTGGATGGATGACTGTCTGGTTTGGGTGTGTTTGGGTTGCTGGCTGGATGACTGGATGCTGAAGTGGCTCGTTGGCTGGCTGGCTGGCTGGCTGACAGACATCCTTGCTGAACAATAGTTTGGCTAGGTGATTAGCGTGTTGTGTGACTCAAGACAGGAGGGTGGTTGTCTATCTAAGCCCGAGAAGCTAATCTGGTAAGGGATAGACTTATTTTGAAGGTAGGCCCTAGGATGGGATAACTCATTAATCTACGGGCTGATTGGCTTCGAAACAAATGACTAACTACTTGAAGGGTCGGCTGACTGGCCACCACAACCTCGACTCACGCTCTGTTAACCTCGAGTGATTTATCGTGTGCTTGATGACCAGTGTGTTCCGTCGGGCCCTACATCAGGTGGCGCCGAGCCAAGAGGGGAGTGTAGGCGGCAGGGGGATGCTGAAATACGTAACATGATAAACAGCACAACAAAAGCCGGATTTTTAAAGCCTTGGGTATTTGATTGTCGTGCGGAAAGGGGTCGAATATATATTGCTTTTTTATGGGTTTCTTCCGATACGCCGAAGATGAGATGCTTGTTTCCTATTTCGGTCCTAAATCTATTATGCGAAGACAGAAAGATAGATAGATAGATAGTGTGAGAGATTAGAGCTAAATGAGTGGCTTACAGGAGGACAGGTGGGATTTACGAGTGCTTTTTCACGTTCATGGTACAGAAGAATGATCATCCTACCACCAGGGTCATAAAACTACCCCTGGAAATGCCTACAGTCCCTACGAAAGCCTCTACGAAAGCCTTGTCAAGCGTGTGTGTGCTTGGGAGCCGAAATGTTTAAGAATACGCCCTTAAGTAACACTCCAGGTCCAGCCCTCAGCACCATCCCGACACCCTAGACAGCGCGGCACACGGAATTAACTCTCCCGGATGAATATTCAGGAAGGCCGCGGGTCATATTAACTTAATAAGAAAACCTGGGAAAAAAGATGAAAGTCTTGATGAATATTCAGCCGCGGATAATACGAAATACAGAGAAAGTGTGAAAAAGTAAACCCCAGTGGAAATGAGCGCTCGTTATAACACTCCTTGCCTCCCACGCCTCGCTTCGCCTCTCCGCATTTGCTACTTCGCTATATATTGTTTTCTCGTGCCGTATTCCCTGCTGTAGAAACCATAGAGAAGGAGAGCGTAATCTAGGATCATTCTTAAACGCATCACCTCCTAAGCACATATATTTGACAAGGCTTTCGTGGGAGTTTGGGTCATTTCCAGGGGTAGTTTTATGACCTTGGGTTGACAGGTGGTCTTCAGGACAGCATGTTGGTAATCTTAGGCCTCGGTGATTGCAGGTGAGGACGCGAACCAGCTTCCTCCTGGACTCCGCGCCCGCACTCGACCACTCAGCCACCACCGTCGCTATAATAGTCGACTTTCTCTGCACTATGAAAGGCACAGTACTAGGTAGACTTTATTGGTGGTGACTGATGGTCGGCCCCAGCCTGTTAGTATCCGGCAGGGAAGTATTTAAAGGGGCACCATCTTGCTTGATTCATGCTGCCGCTCCCCACTCAATCACCGCCGTTGATATAATACTGGACTTTCTCTGCACTATAAAAGGCACAATACTAGGTAGACTTTATATGGTGGTGACTGACGGTCGGCCCCAGTCAGTTAGCATCGCGCAGGAAAGTATTTATAGTGGCGCCATCTTGCTTAACTCAGCCACCGCCGTTGCTATAATAGTCGGCTTTCTCTGCACTGTGAAAGGCACAATGCAGAATACAGTGCTCTATCGTTTTACTTTTTCGCGGGACACGATCGGGAGCGGGACAGACTTTCCCCGCCGCATCCCATCAGGGGGAAAAAATTGAGTCTCCCCTCGCCCAGTAAACACACGGTGCGCGGCCTCGCTCGTAAAGGGATTATTTCCATCATTTTCTTCCGGCCGCGCCAGCCAAGGAAAAAAAAAGGCTGGAAAAAAAGGTTGTGGCGAATATTTGATCCTGCATTTTTTTTTTTTTTTTGTACTACGTGGAAGGTTTGAACTGAACTGCCGCTGCATCTCTGTCTGTATATTATTTGTTCGTCTAAGTATTTGTGTGTGTGTGGGGGAGGGGAGGATATGTGTGTAGGGGTGGGGTGGGAGGAGGGATGTGTATGTGTGTGTAGGGCGGGATGTGTATGTGGGGGGGGGGAAGGTTGTGAATATTTGTGTTTCTTGGGGGCTGGGATGTGTGTTGTGTGCGGGAGGGATGTGTGTGTGTGTGTGTGGGGGGGGTGGGGATGTGTGTATGTGTGGGAGGGGAGGGATGTGTATATATGTGTGTGTGTGGGGGGAGGGGGGGATGTGTGTGTGTGTGTGTGTGTGTGTGTGTGTGTGTGTGTGTGTGTGTGTGTGTGTTCACGAGAATTTCCGAATCATCATAATAATAAAAAAAATGTGATAAACGAAAACTAGAAGAAAACGAAAAAGAATGATAATGAAAATGCGATAAACGAAGAATTAAAAAAAAGTCATAAGAATCCAAAAAGACAAAACCGTAAAGATGAAAGAAGAAAACGGAGGGAAGAAAGAATAAAAGAGAGAAGTAAAATAAAATAAAAGAGAAAAAGGGATAAAATAAAAGAAACACTCCGAGATGACGTACTAGAGAGGAAAAATGTGACGCAATGTGGAGGAGAGAGAGAGAGAGAGAGAGAGAGAGAGATTCTTGTGAGAGGAGGGAAGGAAGGGAGGAAAACGGAAGGAGAGAATGAGAGGAAATATCAGACGAAGGGAAAGAGAGAGATATAGAGACAGATGGAGAGAGAGAGAGAGAGAGAGAGAGAGAGAGAGAATGGGAGGAAAATAAAAGAAGGGAATAAGAGGAGATATTAAACGAATGGAGATAGATAGAGATAGAAATAGATAGAGAGTGAGAAATAACCATACAGAAAGGATATAGGAAGTAAAACGAAAGAAGAGAATGGGAGAAAATATTAGATGGAGAAAGATAGATAGATAAATAGATATAGAGATAGCGAGAGAGATAGGGCGAGAGATTGATAGATAGGAAGAGTTAGAAGCAGAGAGAGAGATGAACACGTTACATTACCAAACACATACAAACGCCTACTCACCTTACACACACACACACACACACACACACACACACACACACACACACACACACACACACACACCAGTACAGATATAGCACAGGAACACATCTACATTTAACTCCCACCCTCCATTGTTTATGTGTGTTAACTATTTCACCACCAACACACACACACACACACACACACACACACACACACACACACACACACACACACACACCTCTAGGAAGTTAATTGCAAGGTATTGATTGGACTCAGCACAGGTCATCAATCGAGTGGAAGTAATTTAGAGGTACGTCAAGTTATTATTTTTTTCAGCGGGTCGCCAGTATATAGCAATTTTCCGCCTGTCAGGGAAGGAGTCGTTTCTGGAGTGTTATAATTCATCACCGTGTCACATTATAATCAACCGAGTGGGAGTTCGAGTGGTCTGTGAATGTGTGTGTGTGTGTGTGTGTGTGTGTGTGTGTGTGTGTGTGGGAAGGGGATGAGGGTGGGTGGGTTGGGAGGGTGGCTTGGTTAGGGGAAGGGAGGGGTGGTAAGGTGTGTGTGTGTGTGTGTGTGTGTGATTCTAATATTGCCTCTCATCCTCTTCCCCTATTTCTGTCTCCTTATCTATCCATCTATCTATCTATATCTATCGATCTATCTATCAGTGTATCTATCTACTCTCTCTCTCTCTAATGATGAGCCACGATTGAGCCAGGTTGCCGCGGGTGGTATCCTGTCACATACACGTTCTGCTTTGGTCTGAACCCGGCTTATTGGACGCCGCTCCCCCGGATAGACATATAAACAGGATTATGTCTGTCTATGTCTGCTTGGGGGTGCATATATATGTGTGTATGGATATATGGGTGGGTGGATACGTGTGTGTGTGTGAGTGTGTGTGTGTGTGTGTGTGTGTGTGTGTTTTTACAAGAGTAGGTTTTTCGCATTCGTGTTGAAACTTCAGTGTTCCTTAGAGTAGTGATGGGCAGTAGTGTTTTGTTAATGTTTTCAGGAAAGTTTAATCTCCTTCTTACCGCCTGAGTCAGTCTTCCTTCTCTCCCTCTGCTTTCTCCCTCCATTTTCTCCTTCACACCGTCTTTCTTCTTCTTTTCACCTTGTTTTCTCTTTCCATCAATACTTTCTCTTCCCCCCTGTCTCTTTTCCTCCTCCCGCATCTCCCCTTTTATCCATCTTCTTTCCCAATTCTCTGTTTTCCCATTCCTTCTTCACGCCGGCTCTCCTCTTCTTAAGCCGAATACAAGCACACGGTAATAGTGACTTGTGTGTGTAATGAATTTTGGGGCGATACTGTACTTCCGATCATGTATTTGTGTAACCCTTTCTTCATCGTCCTCCTCCTCCTCTTCTTCTTCCTCTCTTTTTTTTCTCTTCTCCTTCATCTCGTCATTCCCGTCCTCCTTTTTCTCTTCCTGCTTCTCCTTTTCCTCGTCTTCCTCCTCCTCCTCATCCTCTTCTGTAGTGTGTCATGAAGTTCTATATTCTGTTTCCTCCCTTTCCTTCTATACGTTGCTCGTCAACAAAAAGATCAGGAGAAGTTACCATTACCCGTTATTACCTGCTCTCTGTTTGTCGCTTACCCCTTGAGTCGTCCCATGCGTTGCTTCTGTAGCTTTGGACGCGACAGTAAGTTCATGTCAGCACAATACGAGTAGCGCCGCCCTGTGCGCCTCCTCGCAGGAAACAACACTCGCCTCGCCGTCCAATTGGAAACTCGTGTTCTTGAATCGCTTGCCGAGGGGAGGAATCGCTGGCTCTTCATCAAAGTGCAAGGCCGATGCTCTCTGATGCCTCTCAAACACTACTCCGTGCACCGCCTTAGTGAGATCCGGACGCAGACAGACACAGGGAGACAGACACAGACAGACAGGCTCAAAGGATTGTTAGTAGAACAACATCGCTGTAAATAGATGCCGTCAGTGTCTCTTGTCGCTGTCTAATGGCTTTGGTGTTTCTCTTTGTGCATCTTAATTCCTTTCTCAAGCAATTATCTTTAGTGGGCATTTATACTCGTAGATTGTGTTAGAGACGATTCACATCCTCGTCTCCGTACGCATTTTACATTATCTTCCAATTGCCTGCTGTACCTATCTACTATGCCTCGGCCACCTCTTTGGATTCTTTTTAGGAGCAGCGAGTAGCGGGCTGTTTTTTTTTATTATTGTTTCCTTTTTTTGTGCCCTTGAGCTGTCTCCTTTGTTGTAAAAAAAAAATACACAGCTACTTATTCTCCTTAACTACTGTAAAAAAAATACACAGCTACTTATTCTACTTAACTACTGTAAAAAAGATACACAGCTACTTATTCTACTTAACTACTGTAAAAAAAAATACACACCAACTTATTCTGCTTAACTATTTCCCGTACCGAAGAAGACGGAACTATGGACTGTATTCTCAAACGCTTTCGGCTCTCGACTATTTTCCAAGGCCACGAAAATTACTCGGGCACTGTTTTTACGTTCACGGTGCAGAAACTTTGCCAAACTACCTCAAGGCTCATAAAACTACTGGAAATACCTGTCACCTCTACGAAAGCCTTATCAAACGTGAGTGTGTAAGCCTTGTAATGTTTAAGACTATGGACCTATGAGAGACCCTAAGACAATCATCACCTAGACACAAGGGGCTTCAGGATATACCACACACATAACCACATCTCAAAACCGCCGCATCTCCCGTTACCAGAAACATATAATCACTCATTTCCCATAGACCGAAGGGGGCTGAGCACGTTAGCGGCCCCTCGACATCATGATTACGCCCTTACACGAGTACATAGACGTAGCTCCTGAACATATCGCATCATTAAGGGCGAGGGAAGGGTGGGTGAGGGAGAGGGTGAAGGAAGGCCGGTGGTAATTGGCGTACGTGTAGACATTATGTACAGGTGACCGCCGCTAACGAGGGGAAGGTGTAATGGGAAACAGCGTGCATTTGGAAGGTCTTGTTACTCACCTGTCTTGTCTGTGAACTTGTCTTGGCTTGGCTTGTTCGTTTGGCTTGTTGGCTTGTGTTGGGGCTTCGTCTGTGCTTCTGTTTTTGTGTTTGTGTTTTGTTTTTATTCTTTGTGTGATTTTCTTTTATGTTTTGCTGGTGGATTATATATTTTTTTTTTGCTTATTTTTTTTGTCATACTTGTTGTCTTTCTTTTTTGGGTAACTTCATATCTTCATTCTCGTTTCTCCCTTTCTCCTTTTCTTCCTCCTCCTCCTCTTCTATCCTTTTCCTCCTCCTCCTCCTCCTCCTCCTCTCTTTTCTTTTTGTTCTCTTTCATCTCGTCCTTCTCTTCCTCCTCTTCCTCTTTCTCTTCCTGCTTTTCCTTTTCCTCCTCCTCTTTCTCCTCCTCCTCCTCCTCCTCCTACTCATCCTATGCAGTGTCATGAAGTTTTGTGTTCCGCCTCCTTTTTTTCGTTCTTCTTTACGTCCTCCTCCACATTATGTCTCGTGCAATATCTCCTCCTCCTCCTCCTCCTCCTCCTCCGCCTCCTCCTCTGCGTACTTTCTTCCCTTCCATACTTCGTCAAAAACTTGCCAAGAAGATTCTTACCAACTCTCGAGCCTCCATAACAGCGCGGACGAAGTTGTGGCAGAGACGTGGTGGTGTGTGAAGGTGGTGGTGGTGGTGGTGGTGATGGTGGTGGTGGTGGTGGTGGTGGTGGTGCTGGTGGTAGTCTTATGAGCCTATTGAAAACTGATTTGAATTCTCCTCCATGGCTTCGGTACTACGAGAGAGAGAGAGAGAGAGAGAGAGAGAGAGAGAGAGAGAGAGAGAGAGAGAGAGAGAGAGAGAGAGAGAGAAACTTTTGAGTGTGACAGTATTATTGATGAGGATGTTTTTTCTTCCTCTTTCTGTTTCTTTCATGACCTACTAGTGAGTGTGTGTGTCTGTGTGTGTGTGTGTGTGTGTGTGTGTGTGTGTGTGTGTGTGTGTGTGTGTGTGTGTGTGTGTAATTCACCTCGGCCTGATCACGAGCTGGACCCGCTTTCGCCAACAGGTACCCTCCCGACGAGAGTAAGGGGTCATTATAGTCGATCTCTGGGTACTGCCAGGACCTCACTCACCACACACCTCACCCACTCAGGGGACAGTAATCACTCCTAGTCAACCGAAAGAATCCGGCCTGAGTGGGGCTCGAACCGCCGCCTGTTTGGCCGTTAAGCCTCACAGCGCCGCGCTTTTCCGATTGAGCCACCGGAGCGGTTGTGTGTGCGTGTGCGTGTGCGTGTGTGTGTGCGTGCGCTTTCTGTTAGCATGAATAATGTGTTTCTGCTTCTGTCAGGCAAGGGAAGCAAACAGACTGATCATTCCTCACTGTTATTTCTTCGTACCCTCTGACCACATGCCTTCCCTTGCCCTCGCCTCTCTCCCTCTCCTTCGCCCTTTGTCCCTCGTCCCTCGTCCCTCTCTGATTCCTTTTTCTCGTCTCTCTTCTTCCTTGTCTCGCGTTCTCCTTTCCTCATCCCTGTCCCTTCTACCCTGTCTCCGTCTTCCTTTCCTCACCCCTGTCTGTGCTTCCCTTTCTCTCGTCACTCTTTTCCTTATCTCTGTCCCTCCTTCCCACTCTTGTTCTTCCTTTCCTCACCCCTGTCCCTGCTCCTCTCTGTCTCATCCCTTCTTTCCTTACCCGTCTCCTTCCTTCCCTTTCCCTCGTCCCTTCTTCCTTCGTCATTCTCCCTCTATCCCTCCTTCCCTCTCCCTGTCCCTCTCCCTCTCCTTCCCTCTCCTCGGTCCCTCCTTTCACCAGACGTAGCCAAAGAGACGTGCCTTGTATAATTGATGGCCTCGTGGGGGCGTGAAGGCTTCGCAGCGGGAGTAAAACTGTGCCTCTTCTTGTGAGCCGAGAGCCAGCTGGTTTTGAGGGTATTCAGAACTGTATGGCGTATGTAGTAGGGTGTAGTGTGATGTTTTTGCTTGCTGCTGTGTTCGTCTCTCTCTACAGAAACACAGATCAGCATTTCTCTGTCTCTTCCTTTCTCTACCAGCTGGTCTTGAGGGCACTGAGGGCTGTATGGCGTATGTAGTAGAACGTTTTTGCCTGCAGTTGTGTTCCTCTCTATCTACACAGGCACACATAAACACACGCTCTTTTTCTATTTCTTTCTCTCTCATGCGTAGTACAAGGATGGTAAAGTACGTAATGCAAGCGTGAAATATCTCTCGCTGTCCTTCCCTAATGCCTCCCTCATCCGCTGTTCCCTTTGCTCTTTCCAAGCACAAACAAACACGCTTTCTTTCTCTCCTTTCTCTCCCTCTTATGCGTAGTACACGGGTAGTAAAGTAACCCAAGAATGAAATACCCCAAGCAAATCCTACTCCTTTCTCCTTCGACAGCTGTTTCCTTTATTACTCTTTGCATCTAACGCATACACACAAACACACACGCTCTCTTTCTCCTTCCTTTGTCTCCCTCTTATGCGTAGTACACGGGTGATAAATTAACCCAAGAATGGAATACCCTAGCAAATCCTACTCATTTCTCCTTCGACCGCTGCTCCCTTCACCCTAACGCATACACACAAACACACACGCTCTCTTTCTCCTTCCTTTGTCTCCCTCTTATGCGTAGTACACGGGTGATAAATTAACGCAAGAATGAAATACCCCAAGCAAATCCTACTCCTTTCTCCTTCGACCGCTGCTCCCTTCACCCTAACGCATACACACAAACACACACGCTCTCTTTCTCCTTCCTTTGTCTCTCTCTTATGCGTAGTACACGGGCAGTAAAGCAATGCAAGAGTAAAATATGTCTCATCCTTCTCAAATCCTTCTCTCGACCGCCGTTCCCTTCGCCCTTCCAACCAACGCCTTCAAGCCCAAACCAAGGCGCCGCAGCTCTTAGATCGCACCACCTCCGGCCCTTTGTTATCATTTTTCCCGCGGCGGCGTCTCCGAAATGCAAACCCGCCCTGCGCACCGCGGGAATCAAGGGGCACTAACTCGCCGGTAATTAGATAAACAACAGACGCGGCGGAAAAGGTAAACGGCCGCCTGCAGGATTTAAGACAGGAGACGCCCCATAACCCGCCGAGTGGACGTAAAGGGAATGCCAAGAGGACGGGATGGGACGGGGTGGAACGGGGCGGAACGGGGTGGAATGGGAGAGACAGAATGACAGCAACCGTTTTTCTCTCTTTCTTTTTCCTGTGTGTTTCTGTTTTTGCTTTCCCGTTTCTTTCGTTTCGCTTCAGTTCTCCTTTTTTTCCTCTTTTGTGTTACTCGCTTTTTTGTTTCGTTTTTTCCCCCTTGTTTTTTTCTTGTTTTTTTCTTGTTTCATGACGGCAAGGAAAGTTAAAGGTGTATGTAGGTATGTGTGGAGGGCTGGCTAGGCGTGTTGAGAGGGACAGGAGACAGACACAGGAATAAGAGTAGGGCGGGACGCGTGTGTTGACTCCTGAGAAAGATATGATAGCGAGGGAATGGACAGGCGAAGATGAAGCTGGTTAGGGCGTGGAGACTCGTGTTAGAAGAGACGTAAGGGGATAAACAGCGGAGCAATAGTAGGGACGCGTTGTTGACTCCTGAGAAAGATATGATAGCGAGGGAAAGGCAGAGGCTAAGAAAGGTCTGGTTAGGGCGTGGAGACTCGTGCTAAGAGGGACGGAACGGGACAGACAGAACAACAAGAGTAGGGCGGTGCGCGTTGTTGGCTGCTAAGAGATATGACAGCGAGGGAAAGGCAGAGGCTAAGAAAGGTCTGCTTAGGGCGTGGAGACTCGTGTTAACAGAAGACCGGGGGCGTTAAGCAGGGGTGGGAGGTTGAGCTGGTTGGGACAAGACTAAGGTGGGACGCTTTGTATGCTCGTGTGAGGAATAGCACGGTACTGGAATGCAAGGGAAAGGGCGGGTTGAGGAAACTGCTGATTAGGGTATAGAGAGCAGTGTTTGTAGGTCAGAGTTCATATGAGGCAAAGGGGGTAGAGTTGTTTCTTTTTATAGGTACGTACAGAAAGGAGTTACTTAGAGGACATGCAAGGGAAATCAGGAGGATGTTGTCATAGCTCGGTGTCTAGGTTTAAAGGTATTTGAGACTGGGAAAGGACTAAGGGAGTGACTAAATGATAAAAATAGCAGTGGTAATGTTAGTGAATGCGCAGGCTAAGAAGAACTCAAGTACTGGGAGGATAAGAGGTAGTAAAAAGTGAAGAGAAATATGTGGAATTGAACCTAGTGAGTTAGTGGAAACTAGGAAAGGAAAAGAAGAAAGTAAAGAAAATAAAAAAAAGAGAAGAAAAGAGTAACATAAGTGAGAAAAGAGAAAGGAAAGTAAGGGAAAAGGAAGGAAGAGAAGAGAAAAGAAGAGAAAAAAACAAGAGTAAGAAAAATAATAAGAAAAAGGAAGGGAAGAGGAAGGAAGAGAAGAAAAGAGAAGAGAAAAGAGAAGAAAATAAGAGTAAGAAAAGTAAGAAAAGAAAAAGGAAAGTAAGAAAAGAGAAAGAAAGATAAAAAGATAAAGGAAAACGAGGGAAACAGAGAAACAGGAAGTGGTTTGGTAACACTGCGCGCCGCTCGACTGATAAAAATAAGGTACTGTGAAGGGAGGAGGCAGCAGGAAGGGCGTTCTGAGCAAGGCAAGGCAAGACGGAATGGGGTAATGGGATGGGAGGGCGAGGAAGATCGGGAGAGAGCAAGCATGAAAGGGAACCAAAAACATGCAGTAGAGGAGGAGGAGGAGGAGGAGGAGGAGGAGGAGGAGAGCAAGAGTGGGTGGAAATGGCCAATGCGTGGTGAAATGGGGCGTAGCAGGAACGGAGAGAGAGGTGGAAGAGGAGGAGGAGGAGGAGGAGGAGGAGGAGGAGGAGGAGGGGCGAGGACATGGTGGAGTGGTGTCATGTGGGTGGGATTATGTAGGCTTGGGAAGGGCGCGGCGGAGGTGGATTGGAGTGGAATTGGTTGAGGATGGGAGGAGTGGGAGGATTGGGTCTCCATAGGCTGGGGTATGGAGGGGAAAGGGGAAGGAAATGGTCTCTCTAAATCCTCACTCACTCATCTCTTATTCGTGAGTTTACAGTACAAGTTTATACATTTTAACTATACTATATTATACACCCTTAACTCTTTATCATCCCTACCAAATCAATGCTGTAGAAGGCTTAGACGAGGTGAGAGAACATGGAAAGGAGTGTAGAATAAACAGGTAGAGAGGTAGAGAAATGTAGATGAGGAGGCCTGCGGTAAGAGAGGAGGGAGGTAGAGAGACGAAAATGAGGAGGAGGAGGAGGAGGAGGAGGAACAAGGAAGCGTGCGAGGCGAGGCGAACAAGCGCGTGTCTGCATGTCTTCAGCCGGAAAGTCACGAGATGCTGGTGCCCGCGCGTGCCTTTCGGCGTGGCACCAACATGGGCTCCGTGTTGGTTTGCGAGGCGCCTGTCACATACGTTGCAGGCCTGTCCAGGAGGAGGGGGAAGAACACGCGCGGGAGAAGGACGAGGCTAGTAAAGGGAGGGGAGGAGAAGGAGAAGGAAGGGGAGAGGCCGTTGTCTAAAGAGAGGGAGGGAATAGGAGAAAAGGAAAACTGGAGGAGATACGAGAGATGGAGATAAGGAAGGGGGAAGAACGCGCGCTGGAGAAGGACGAGGCTAGGAAAGGGAGGGGAGGAGAAGGAGAAGAAAGAGGAGATGCCGTTGACTAAAGGGAAAGACCAAAGAGAAAAGGAAAACTAAAGGAAAACGAGAGATGGAGAATATTAGGGGAGAGAAAGAGGAAAGTGAGCGAGAGAAAGAGGAGCAGAAAAGAGGAGGAAGAGAGTTGTGAAAGGAAAAAAAAAGGAGAAGAAACGAGGGAGAAAGATGAAAAAAAAAGAAGGGCAAGAGAGGAGGAGGAGGAGGAGGAGGAGGAGGAGTAGAAGGAAGAAGAAGAGGAGGAGGAGGAGGAGGAGGAGGAGGGAACAGTCAGCTAGAAAGGATGTGTTAAGTTTGCAAAGCAGGTCCCTTTCGCTTCCCACAATCCTCCCTTCCTCTCCCTCTCCCTCTCTTCCCCTCCCTCACCCTCCCTCTTCCTCTCTCTCTCTCTCTCCCTCCTTCCCACATTCTCCCTCTGCCTCTCTCTGCTTCTCTCTGCCTTCCTCCCTCCCTCTCCCTCTCTCCCCTCTCTCTCCCTCTCTGTCTCTCCCTTACCCTCCCTCTTCCTCTCTCTTTCACCCTCCTTCCCCCATTCGCCCTCTCCTCCTCCCTCTCCCTCTGCCGCTCTGCCTTCCTTCCTCATCCTCCCTCTCTCTCCCTTTCTCTCTGCCTGCCTGCCTGCCCTCCTTCGTCCCTCTCTTCCTCCCTTTCTCTCCCCCTTTCTCATACCCTCACTCCCCCCTCTCCCTCTCTCTTTCCCTGCCACGCCGCCGCACGCAGACACCATTCACTTTGCCCTACGACCGCCAGCCTCTCCGAAGTCGCTTGCACGGCCACCACGTCCGCAACGACCACTTGGCGCGACCCTTACCGAGAGATGGACGATGGGCGGGAATGTGCGGCCGAGGCGAGGCGGGAGATTGGCCGGAGAGAAGGGGAGAGAGGGAGAGGGAGAAAGAGGGGGAGAGGGAGAGGGTTAGCGTGGTGCCTCTGTATCCACCTGTTTGTGTTTCGTTGAAGGTGTTGCAGAAAGCCATGAGTCAGTTCAGCCACTTTTCACCTCCTCTTCCCTTCCGCTCACCTTCCCTTCCACCCCTCTTTCTTGTTCCTTCCCTCCCCTTCCCTTCCCTCCTCTTCCCTTTCCTCCACGCATTCCCTCTCTTTCCCTTCCCCTCCCCTTCTCTTCCCCCTCTGCTTCTTCTCGTCCCTTCCCTCCCCTTCCCTTCCCCGTCCCTCCTTTTCCTCCACTTCCCTTCCCTCCTTCCCTTCCCTCCACTTCCCTCCCCTTCCCCTCCTTCCCTTCACCTCCTCTCCTTTTCCCTCCCCTCCTTTCCTTCCCTTCCCTTCCCTTCCATTCTGTCGGGCGTGAATGAAGGGAGTGGCTACATGACGTGCCAACCAGCCACGCCCCTCAGACATGGAGGAGGAAGAGGAAGAGGAGGAGGAGGAGGAGGAGGAGAGAAATAAAAAAAATGGTGAAGGAGAGGAGTTGGGAGAGGAATAGCTAAATAAAGATAGATGGATCGTGGAGGAAAATAAGCAGAGTAAAAAAAAATAGCACAACATGTTTTTGCCTCGAGGTTTGAAGGTCGATTTGTTTTCTGATAAGAGTTTTGAATGGCGGTACGAATGAGGCGGAGAATGTTTGCGATGCTCTCATTTATTTTGTGTTTTGATTAGTTTCTCCTCTGCATATTCTTGGTGTTGTGGTGGTGGTGATTTCTTGGATTCGAGGTAGATGGATGTTTGGTGTGATGTTGATTCTGAGTTTGAGGTTGTGGACATCAGGTTAGCTATGTGTTGTGATGTTGCCTAATTCTATCTATGTTCTGGATTCGAGGTATAAATATGTTTGGTTTTATGTTGATTCTGAGTTTGAGGTTGTGGATATCAGGTTAACTATGCGTAGTGATGTTGCCTAATTCTATCTATGTTCTGGTTTCAAGGTATAAAGACGTTTGGTTTTATGTTGTTTCGAAGTCTGAGGATGTAGATATCAGGTTAACTATATGTGTGGTGATGTTGCTAATTCTGTCTATGTTCTGAATTCCAGGTATAAAGGTGTTTGGTATAACGTTGATTCTTTGCCTGAGGTTGTGGATATCAGGTTAGCTATGTGTTGTGATGTTCCTAATTCTGTCTATATTCTGGATTCGAGGTATAAATATGTTTCGTTTGATGTTGATTCTGAGTTTGAGGTTGTGGATATCAGGTTAACTATGCGTAGTGATGTTGCCTAATTCTATCTATGTTCTGGTTTCAAGGTATAAAGATGTTTGGTTTTATGTTGTTTCGAAGTCTGAGGATGTAGATATCAGGTTAACTATATGTGTGGTGATGTTGCTAATTCTGTCTATGTTCTGAATTCCAGGTATAAAGGTGTTTGGTATAACGTTGATTCTGAGTTTGAGGTTGTGGATATCAGGTTAGCTATGTGTTGTGATGTTCCTAATTCTGTCTATATTCTGGATTCGAGGTATAAATATGTTTGGTTTTATGTTGATTCTGAGTTTAAGGTTGTGGATATCAGGTTAACTATGCGTAGTGATGTTGCCTAATTCTATCTATGTTCTGGTTTCGAGGTATAAATATGTTTGGTTTTATGTTGATTCTGAGTTTGAGGTTGTGGATATCAGGTTAACTATGTGTGGTGATGTTTCCTAATTCTGTCTATGTTCTGGGTTCGAGGTATAAATATGTTTGGTTTTATGTTGATTCTGAGTTTGAGGTTGTGGATATCAGGTTAACTATGCGTAGTGATGTTGCCTAATTCTATCTATGTTCTGGTTTCGAGGTATAAATATGTTTGGTTTTATGTTGATTCTGAGTTTGAGTTTGTGGATATCAGGTTAACTATGCGTAGTGATGTTGCCTAATTCTATCTATGTTCTGGTTTCAAGGTATAAAGATGTTTGGTTTTATGTTGTTTCGAAGTCTGAGGATGTAGATATCAGGTTAACTATATGTGTGGTGATGTTGCTAATTCTGTCTATGTTCTGAATTCCAGGTATAAAGGTGTTTGGTATAACGTTGATTCTGAGTTTGAGGTTGTGGATATCAGGTTAGCTATGCGTAGCGATGTTGCCTAATTCTATCTATGTTCTGGTTTCAAGGTATAAAGATGTTTGGTTTTATGTTGTTTCGAAGTCTGAGGATGTAGATATCAGGTTAACTATATGTGTGGTGATGTTGCTAATTCTGTCTATGTTCTGAATTCGAGGTATAAAGGTGTTTGGTATAACGTTGATTCTTTGCCTGAGGTTGTGGATATCAGGTTAGCTATGTGTTGTGATGTTCCTAATTCTGTCTATATTCTGGATTCGAGGTATAAATATGTTTCGTTTGATGTTGATTCTGAGTTTGAGGTTGTGGATATCAGGTTAACTATGCGTAGTGATGTTGCCTAATTCTATCTATGTTCTGGTTTCAAGGTATAAAGATGTTTGGTTTTATGTTGTTTCGAAGTCTGAGGATGTAGATATCAGGTTAACTATATGTGTGGTGATGTTGCTAATTCTGTCTATGTTCTGAATTCCAGGTATAAAGGTGTTTGGTATAGCGTTGATTCTGAGTTTGAGGTTGTGGATATCAGGTTAACTATGCGTAGCGATGTTGCCTAATTCTATCTATGTTCTGGTTTCAAGGTATAAAGATGTTTGGTTTTATGTTGATTCTTTGCCTGAGGATGTGGATATCAGGTTAGCTATATGTGGTGATGTTCCGAATTCTGTCTTTGTTCTGGATATAAGTTTAACCATGCCCACTGATGCTGCTAGTTTAATCTTTGCTGTGGAGATAAGTTTAACTATGAAAAGTGATCCTGCTTCTTTTATTTCGTCTTTTCACATTACAGACAAATATCCATCCACTAGAAAATCCATGTCAACTAAGAAGGGTGTCAGCTTAACTATTTATATTTAGGATTAAGTGTCTATGACGAGGCTGCTATTTATATTGAACTTAACATATTATAAAAAGAATTCCATCCCCCAGTTAGTGGTCATCATTTTACCCGTTGATTATAGTATTTTTGTCTCTCTTCTCTCATAACATCACACACACACACACACACACACACACACACACACACACACACACACACAACTGCCTCTCTCTCTCTCTCTCTCTCTCTCTCTCTCTCTCTCTCTCTCTCTCTCTCTCTCTCTCTCTCTCTCTCTCTCTCTCTCTCTCTCTCTCTCTCTCTCTCTCTCTCTCTCTCTCTCTCTCTCTCTCTCTCTCTCTCTCTCTCTCTCTCTCTCTCTCTCTCTCTCTCTCTGTCTCTCTCTCTCTCTCTCTCTCTCTCTCTCTCTCTCTCTCTCTCTCTCTCTCTCTCTCTTTATCACTCCTCTTTCTGTTTCCTTCCTTCTTTCTCCCTCTCTCCTCAACACCAGGACTAAAACAGGTGGATTATAACAAGTACTGGATGTCCATTTCAATATATGTACCTTGATCCTACTTCATTTAGAGGGCATATAATTAATTGATTTAGGTATTAGATAATTAATGTGTAATTTCTTCCTAATTAGTCTGATATCACTGAATGGGAAAAAAATACTGCTGGAGTTCGTTATGTCTATCTATCTATCTACCTCTATCTATCTATCTATCTATCTCTGTTTTCCATATTTATTTTTTTATCTTTTTCTCTTTTTCATTATTTTTCGTTTTTTATTCTCCCTTTCCTCTTTCTCCTTTTCGTTTTAGTTTTTTTTTATTTTCCATATTTTCCTTTCACTAATTACTACTTTTATCCTGTTCCTCCTCCTCCTCTTCCTCCTCCTCTCTACCTATCTTTTTCTCTCTTCTCCATTATTTCTTCGTCTTATATTCTCTCTTTCCTCCTTCTTTTTCTCTTGGTTTTATTCTTACTGTATTTTCGTATTTTCCTTTCACTAATTACTACTTTCATCCTGTTCCTCCTCCTCCTCTTCCTCCTCTCTATCTATCTTTATTTCTTTTCTATTATTTATCGTCTTATGTTCTCTCTTTCCTCCTTCTTTTCCTCATATTTTTTCTTTTTATCTTTTCGCGTTTTTGCTTTCACTCATTACTATTATTATCCTGTTCCACTTCCTCCTCCTCTCTACTTATCCCCCATCTACTTATCTATCTACTTATCAATCCATCTATCTAAGTGACAACCTTTCGTAATATTGTATAATTATCGTAATCCGACACTAAACTGCAGTAATGCGTTTTAAAAGGTCTTGTGAAATTCCTATATAATGAATTAATGACGAAACGCGTAGCTCATCTCGTATTTCTGGCTCATGTATTTTTAATGATTCCGTAACCTCCTTAATCCCCATTTTTTCATCATAAACATGTAGTCCAATATTCGTCAGAGCAGGGAGTTCTAATTTAGCGTCCATCTTACAGGCTCTCCTACTCCTGCTGGTTACTTCCTTCAGCCCTCCTTCATTCGGTTGATCTCAAGGGAATGACCAAGTGAAGAAGTGCTTCTAATATGGACGTTGAATATTACAAGCTCTCCCTCTCTTGGCTACTCATTTCAGCTCTCCCTCGCACGGTTATTCCTTCATTCGGTTGGTCTCAAGGGAATGACCAAGTGAGGAAGAGATTCTTATATGGACGTTGAATATTACAAGCTCTCCCTCTCTTGGCTAGTCACTTCATCTCTCCCTCGCTCGGTTGGTCTTAAGGGAATGGAGTGAGGAAGTTTCAATATATTGCGTCCGTATTACAAGCTCTCCCTCTCTTGGTTACTCTCTTCAGCTCTCCCTCACTCGGCTATTCCCTTACTATTTTCACCTTAAGGGATTGACCGAGTGAGGAAGGGCTTCTAATATTTAGCGTCCGTATTACAATCTCTCCCTCTCTTGGTTATTCCCTTCATCTCTCCCTCGCTCGGTTTGTCTTAAAGGAATGACCGAGTGAGGAAGGGCTTCTAATATTTAGCGTCCGTATTAGAAGCTCTCCCTCACGTGGTTACTCCCTTAAGATCAACTCCAGCAATATATCAACCATCCAGGCCCCGTCCCTTATGCGCGCTTTCTATGACCCTCTTATGTGCTAATGGCTACATCCAACATAGGTTTTTCCTCGGTTATAAATTAGTATGGAGAAAATAGGCAATATATAAACGTAAACAGAAGTGAAATATGTGAAAATCCATGAAAACGAGAAACTGTTTGGAGGCTGCCAAAGATTTTTAATTCGTAATAACTGAAATCCCTTAGTATGAGAGAGCTTGAAATACTGCCGGAAATTATCTAATGAGGCAATAAAGGAGCCACGTATATATTCTTGCTTTAAATGAATACTAGGATATATTTCACGCACAGTGGGATATATTTCGCTCTCTCATCATCCCTCGCATTTATAAGCCTGTAATGAACTCTATTCGCATCACCTTCTGTTAGTCTTTTTAAGCGTTTATTTTTTCAGTCCAGAGTCAGCAGAAACTCTCATCCCTCCTTGCATTTAATATGGTCTCAAGGATATATTTCGCTCTCATCATCCCTCGTATTTATAAACCTGTAATTAAATGTACGCGTATCACCTTCTATTAATCTCTCTAAGCGTCTATTTTTTCAATCCAAAGTTAAGAAAAATACTCATCCCTCCTTGCATTTAAAGCTCGTACGGATATATTTTGTTTTCTATTCATCCTTCACATCTATAAGCCTGTAATTAAATGTATGCCCATTATCTATTAGTCTATTTTGGTGTCTATGATGTCTGTCGAAACTCATGGTCAGTCAGTCACATTCGTAGTAACTCTTTCAGAAACATGAGGGCAAAGGATGAAGACGTGTTGGTCGAGGCAAGCCAAGTATCGTAGTCGCTTCAACTCCTTTTTATCTCTTTCTGTGTCTATGATGTCAGTCGAAACTCGTGGTCAGTCAGTCATATTCGTATTAACTTTCAGAAACATCAGGGCGAAGGAGGAAGACGTGTTGGTCGAGGCAAGTCAAGTATCGTAGTCACTTCAACTCCTTTTTGTCTTTTTCTGTGTCTATATTTTCAATCCAGCCCAGTTTACATTTCGTACTTCCTCTCTTAACCTAGAGGGCAAAGGAGGAAGACGTGTTGGTCGAGGCAAGTCAAGTATCATAGTCACATCAACTTCCTTTTGTCTCTTTCTGTGTCTATATTTTCAATCAATCCCTGTTTACATTTCGTACTTCCTCAACCTAGAGGGCAAAGGAGGAAGACGTAAGGTTCGAGGCAAGGAAAGTAAGTCGAGGCGAGTTCAAAAAACAAAAGCGAAGAGAATAAGCCAGGCGATCGGGCAGACACCACCCGGACGGACAGGTCGAGTCGCTGGGATTGAATATAAATGAGTTTGTGATCTGGGTGCATTCCGTGTGTCATTTAGTGTGTCAGTCCCCGTCTTGTGGGTGTATTGCGTCTGTCTTCGAGTGTGTGTGTGTATGTGAGTGTGTGTGTGCATCTCTCTATCTCTGTGTCTATGTCTGTCTTTCTTTGTCTGTCTCTGTCTGTCTGTCTCGTCTCAATCATATTTCTTTCGTCTTTATATCTGTTTATGTGTCTGTCTCTGGTTCTTTGTCTGTCTGTCTTTCTTAATCATTTATCTTTTCCTCTTTGTTCCTCTTCCTTTTCCTCCCTCTCCCTTTCACATTATAATCCTTCCTTTTGTATCTACTTCCCTTTTCTTCCTCTTTGCTCTTCTTCCTTATTTCTCCCTCTCTACTATCTTCTTTATCTGTTTTGCTCTTCCTCTCCTTTCATTTTACTTTCTCTTCCTCCTTTCCTTCATACTCCTTCTATCTTTATTTACTCCTTTCCCATTTTTTCCCTTTTCTTTCTATATAGCTATGCCCTTTTCTTTCTATATAGCTATGCCCTCTTATTTCCTTCTTTTTCTTCTCTTTTTTTTTGTAATTTTCTGCTTCTGTTTGCTATTCTATGTTTTTCTCACTCTTTCGTTTTATCGCTTAATATAATTCTCACCCTTTTGTTAATTTTCCCCTTATCTTCTTCCCCTTCCCTCTTTATACGCCTTTATTCTCTGTTTCCTTAATTTAATCTCGTTCATACTACTTCCCCTTTCTCTATTTTCCTCCCTCTCTCTTTCTCTCTCTCTGCTTCTGGGCTCTTTTTTCATTATTTTATCTTTATATTCTTTCGTTTTCTGTTTCCCTCTTTATTCATTTATCACCCTTCCTCTATTTCTGCCTCACTTTCTCTTTCTTTATCACTCCTCTCTCTGTTCTCTTTCCTCTCTTTTTCCCTCTTTCCATCTTTCTCTGCTCTCCTTTGTCGTTCTTTTTTTGTCACCCTTTCTAGTCTTCACCCTCTTATTATTTCCTATCCTCTCTTTCTCCCTCTTCTTTGCTCTTCTCTTTTCTGCCTTCGTCTTCAACAACTCCTCTCTGTCTATTTCCTTCCCTCTCTTTATCCTTTTTCTTTTTCCTTCTCTATTTTCTTCTCTCTCTTCCACTTTTCTCTTTTCTGTTCACTCTCTTCCGTTTATCCTCATTTACTTTCCTTCCTTCCCTCTCTCTCTCTTTCCTCTCCTCTACCTCTCTGTTTTGCCTCTACCTTCATTCTGTTTCCTTCCATTCCCCTCTCTTTCCCTCGCTCTGCTCTCCTCTGCTCTTCTCTTCCTTTCCTCTCTGCCTCCCCTTTACTCTCTATTTTCATCCCTCTTTCTCCCTCTCTTTGATCTCCTCTTTTCTGCTCACTCTCTACCCTTCCCCTCTGTCTCTTCCCTTCCCTCTCTTTTCCCCTTTCTGCTCTCCTTTTTTCTCCTCTTCTTTTCCTCCCTGCTTTCCCTTCGCCCTCTGCATTCATCCCTCTTTCTCCCTCTCTTTACTCTCTTCCTTTCTGCTCACACTCTACCCTTCCCCTCTGTCTGCTCCCTTCTCTCTCTTTTCCCCTTTCTGCTCTCCTCTGCTTTTCTCTTCCTGCCTGGCTGCATGCGTCCCTCCCCTCCTCTGTGCCTGCCTACACGCCCGCCCGCCCGCCCGTCTGCCCGCCTGCAACATTTTCATTACAAGCTCCCCGCCTTAATCGAATAGAATGCACGGAAGCCTTCCCTCTACGGGGCAAGGCAGCGTGGCGTCATTACTCGCCGGAGGGGGCCCGCGGAGAGGAAATTTTAGGTTAATCGAACTTAATGTGCAGCTGAGTGATGCGTCCCGAGGAATATTAAGAGATAGATAGATAGATAGATAGGGATAGATAGAGGGTCGTATTCTTTAAACATTTCGTCGCCCAAGTATACATATTTAACAAGGCTTTCGTAGTACTTGTGGGCATTTCCAGGGTAGTTTTATGACCCCGGTGGTAGTTCGACCCTTCCTTTGTAACATGAACCAAAAGGAACACATATTTGACAAGGCTTTCGTAGGAGTTGTGGGGATTTCCAGGTGTAGTTTTATGACCCCGGTGGTAATTTGACCCTTCTTCTGTACCGTTAACCTAAAGGAACTCATATTTGACAAGGCTTTCCTAGGAGTTGTGGGCATTTCCAGGGGTAGTTATATGCCCCCGGTGATAGTCTGAACCTTCTTCTGTACCGTTAACCTAAAGGAACACATATTTGACAAGGCTTTCGTAGGAGTTGTGGGCATTTCCCGGGGTAGTTATATGACCCTGGTGATAGTCTGACCCTTCTTCTGTACCGTGAACCTAAAGAAAAGCTCATTGGGACCCGATTAATCTCCTTTTTGGCCTTTGAAAATAGTGATGTGAGAGGCGGGAGCGTGTGATAATACCTAACAGAGATAGATAGATGGATAGATTGATAGATCTCTCCCTCTCTCCCACATTGCGTTCACATCCCCACGTCACATCTAACCCCCTTCAGGCTCTTCTTAAGCACTAGGAAGGCCTTCGGAGCCGGTAGGGCGCGTGGGAGGGAGGGAGGGTCGGGCCTTATGAAGCTGGTAGTTGGGGGAAGTTGAGGGCCACGGTCTTGCAGTAGCCTCTCTCTCGATGACCCAACTTATGACCTCGAATATGATGGAACTTAGAGGCAGCGTAATAAAGGAAGGGGCCGAGAGATGTATAGTGAAGCTCGGGGAAGGGATGAGAGCGGGATTATGATGAGGATGAGGAGTAGGAGGAGGTGGATGATGATGACGAGGAGGAGGGAAAGGAGTAGAAGTGGAAAATAAAAGTGAAAATGGAAAACAAGGAATAACAACAGAAAGAGGAGTGGGGAAAGGAGAAGCGGAAGAAAGAGATGAGGAGAGAAGGAAAGGAGGGGGTGTAAGGGAATAACGAGGAGGCAATGGAGTAGGAGGCGAAAAAGGAAGAAGAGGAAAATGGGAAACAGTATAAGAAAGAAAAAAAAGGAGAAAGAACGAAAGAATTGGAAAGACAAGACGAGAAATTGAAGAAATAATAAAAAAAACACGAAAGAGAAAGAAAACAACAACAAAAAAAAGAACACAAAAGAAGAAAGAACACGAAAGAGAGAAAGAAGAAAGAAAGAGAGAAAGAGAGAAAGGAGAAAACACGAAACAGAGAAAGAAAACTTTAAAAAGAGATGAAGAAGAAGCAGAATTTGAAGTGACGAATATAAGAAAGAAAAAAAGAAAAAAAATGGAAGTGAGGAAAGAAATAAAGGAGGAGGAGGAGGAGGAGGAGGAGGAGGAGGAAGAATAGACCGCGCAGGAATATGTATGATGATGTCGAATAAAGCCGTAGAAAGAGGAAAAGGCGGAGGCGGCGAGGAAGGAAGGAAGGAAAGGGAGATTGACGGAGCTAAAAGAAAAAGGGAAAAGGAAAAAAAAACGAAAAGAAAAAACAGGCATCATCTCAACTCTCCCCCTCAGAAAAAAATAGGAGTAAGAAAAAGAAAAAGAAAAAGAAAAAAGTAAAGAGAAAAGGAGAAAAAAATATATGAGAAAAAAGAATACCATTATCTTGGCTCTTCCTCCTCCCTCCCTCCTCCGCCCCCCTAAATAAAAAAATAAATTAGATGAAGTTTTCGGAGTCTTAGTGAGGAAGCTTGTTTAATATTGCATCGCCTCGACTCAACTCAAACCGACCGCCGTAACAAGAAAAAACTCGGGCCATTAATCACAACCCCAAAATTTCATCTCCAGAAAGGCTCACTCTCGCCATTAAGGGAAGGTTCTCTCTCTCTCTCTCTCTCTCTCTCTCTCTCTCTCTCTCTCTCTCTCTCTCTCTCTCTCTCTCTCTCTCTCTCTCTCTCCTTTCTGCGTGTTTATTTGCTTATTTGATAGTTTTTTCCCTGTTTCTTACCTCGTTATTGGCTTTGTCTCTTTCTTTCTCTTTATCTATCTATCTCTTTATCTATATCAATATCAATATCATTATCTATATCTATAAATCAATGTTTCCTGCTACTTATCTATTTCTATTAGTTGTATCTCTCACTACATACGTATATCTGTCTATCTATCTATCTGTCTATCTACATATCTGTATCTATATCTAACTTGCCATCTATCTATCTGTCAATCTCTATATCTCAATTTCGTCTCAAGATCATCACCCAGTCAGCACGAATTCCCAGGCGTCTCTTAAACCCTCCAGAACCTCTCCCTTCCCTCCCTTTCTCCTTTACCCAAATCCTCACACCTCCCATTGTCCCTTGACGCACTTACTGAACCACCGAGGGACTGGAGACATAAGGCGAGAGAGGAGCCGAGAGAGGCGCCGCGTACTCCCTTGCCGCTGCCTCTCGCCTCACTGTCCCCCGTTCGGTTACTGTTCCTCGTCTTGCGTTTCGGCTCCTCGCTTCCCTCTCTCTTAAGTTGCCGCATGGTCCGCTGATGAGGCTCGCTGAGGGGCTGATTGTGCATGTCTCAGGTGGTAGTCCGCACACACCTGAGATTCCTGCCGTTAATTGCATACCTGTCTGTCGCCCTGGGCGGAGAGAGAGAGGGATAGAGAGACGGAGATGGATAGACAGTGAGCGTGAGAAAGAGGGAGAGAAAGACAGACAGAGGGAAAGGCAGACAGATAGATTGACATAGATAGATAAATAGGTAGATAGATAGTGAGAGAGAAAGAGAGAATAAGGGAGAGAGACAGAGACACATAGAGTTAAACACAGAGACAGACAGAAACAGACAGAAATACGTACATAAGCAGACAGGGGACAAACAGACAGAGAGAGACGGAGACAGAAAGGGAGGTATATAGGTCAGTTCAACGTGGTTCCAATCCTCTTCCTCCTATATTCCTATCACACGTATATTCCTATCATTTCCTTAATTAACCTCGTGTAGTGTGTGCGTGTAGCGTGTCAACTCTCCTTACTTTACCAGGGAGAGAGAGAGAGACAGAGGACATACAGCGAGTGACAAAGACAGACGAAAAAGAGGATAGTATGTCTGTGTCTGTGTTGTCTGTTACGTTGCGTCTGTGTCCAGGGGCTTAATGTTCTGACCTGATTTCGTAATGATTGCCTGTCGTATATATTGCGTTGAACATGTAATGACGCGTGAATGACAGATGTGTGTGTGTGTGTGTGTGTGTGTGTGTGTGTGTGTGGATGATAATTATATTGCCGTAAGTAAGTAAATGTTTATATGTCAGGATGTTGTAGGTTATTAGTATGTTGATAGATGTGAAGGTTTTGTTGTGTGTGTTTTTGATTAATCGTTTCTGGCATTTTTTTTTCCTCCTTTCTTTTTTCTTTTCTTTCATGTCGGCTATGGATACTTTTTTTTGGTTAAATCTTAGCTCATGTTTTCTCATCTTCCTTTACAGTATTTTAACTCTTTAACTCTTTAACTTTAACTCTTTAACTCTTTAACTTTAACTCTTTAACTCTTTAACTCTTTAACTTTAACTCTTTAACTCTTTAACTCTTTAACTTTAACTCTTTAACTCTTTAACTCTTTAACTCTTTAACTTTAACTCTTTAACTCTTTAACTTTAACTCTTTAACTCTTTAACTCTTTAACTCTTTTACTCTTTAACTAACTCTTTAACTCTTTAACTCTTTAAATCTTTAACTCTTTAACTAACTCTTTAACTCTTTAACTTTCTTTGTTGTGCTTTATCTCTTAGTTCGTGTTTTCTCATCTTTCTTTTCAGTAAAATCGTATATCTGGCTTTTTTTTATATTATTAGCTTCACTTTTTGCTCATATTTCTTTTTTCTTCATAGGAGGATCATATAAGTGATTTTTTTATATTATTTGCTTCACTCGTGACTAATATTTTTCTCTTCGTAAGTCCATCAGATTACTGGATTTTCATTTTTTTTTGTTGAATATTCGATCCACATTTTTTTCTTCATAGGACATCACATTACTATTTTTTTATATCCTTTGCTTAACTCTTCATCTCTATTTTTGTCCTACTGTCCAACACAATATGAATACTTGGCCATCGCGGAGAAACTTCATAACATCCTCCTTTTTTATATTTTTTTCCTTAACTTTTGATCTGTAATTCTTTTTGTCTTCATAAGATCACATTACTAGCTTTTTATATCCTTTGCTTCACTCTGTGCCAATATTTCTTTTATCATGTCACAGGAGGATCATATTATTAGTCTTTTTTTATATCCTTCATTTAACTCAACGACAATATTTATTCTTTTTTGTCACAGGAGAATCATAGTATTATCCTTTTTTTATATCCTTAGCTTAACTCTTTGCTCCTATTTTTCTAACTGTCCTCAACACTATAAATCCTTGCTCTTTGCAGAGGAGGAGGAGTGTTCACGCTGCCCCTCCCGCCGCTAACGCTTCCACGGGGCTCGTTGTGATGTATTGTGACGACTGGAAGCTTGGCGACGCGACGGGAAACAATAGAATTTTCAGCATTTGTCAGAAAGTTTTAAGGACAAAGTTAGGTGGAGCCAACTTTTGCCTCGTCCACATGAATCCTGAATATCATAACACATATTTTGACTTTTCGGTCGTGAGGGCGTGGGGGAGGGAGGGGGAGGATGAGGGAGTGGGGAAGGAAGAGAAGAAGGTGGAGGAGGAGTGGAAAGATGAGATAGGGATGATGCTAGCGGAGATTGATGAGGGGAAGAAGAAGAATGAGGAGGATGCTGGAGAAGGAAGAGAAAAGGGGGATAGGAGAAGGAGGAGGAGACTGAGGAGGAAGAGGAAGATGAGGAAGAGGAAAGAAATGAATCACTGACTGCCTGAGACGATGACATAACACTCCTCTTCCTCTTTATCTTCCTCATCTTACATTCCCTATCCCATCCCCCTTACAACATACCTTCTCGTTCTGACACACCTTCCTCCTTCTCTACCCTATTGGAATTTCCCTTCTCATTACACTATCGCCCTTCCTTTTGTCTAACTGTATTCTTTTTTCTCCTCCTCGTTCTTTTTCCTCCTTTATCCCATTGCTATCCTCCTCCCCTTTGCTGTATTATCATTCTTCTACCATCATTATATTCCTACCTCTCCTCCTCCTTCTTTCTCCTCCTTTATCTCATTACAATCATCCTTCTCCTTCCATTATCAACCTTCTCATACCTTCATTCTTTTTCTCTTCCTTCTTCTCTTTGCACTGTCAAGCTTCCTCTCATACCATCATTATATCCCTTTTCCTCGTCCTCGTCCTCCTCTTCCTCCTCCCTCCATATCACACACAAGCTATCGCGCCAAAGTACAAAAAACTGGCCAGCTTTTCGCAGCCCGCAGCCCCGATCTTCACGCCTCGCCACCCCCGTCTGCGGCGCTTTGAAGGCGCGGGGACTCGTCTAAGGTGGTGTGCAGAAAAGGCTTAATAACCTCTCCGGAGTTTTCGGTTATATCAATTGCCGGCGCCTCTTCAGCAGGGGGAAGGAAGGAGAGGGAAGGTAAGGAAAGGGATGGTTTGGGGTGGAGACGAGACAGGACAAGGGAAGCTTTGGATAGGATAGGAGGGGAGAGCAAGGGATGTAAAAGGTATGAACGGGGACTGAAGAGGATGACAAGAGAAGGGAGAGGTTTGGATAGGAAAGGAAAGAAAGGCAAGGAAAGGGATGGCTTGGGGTGGGGACGAGACAGGACGAGGGAAGCTTTGGATAGGATAGGAGAGCAGAGCAAGGGATGTAAAGGATATGAACGGGGACTGAAGAGGATGGCAAGAGAAGGGATAGCTTTGAATAGGATAGGAAAGCAAGGCAAGGAGAGGAACGGATGGGAAAAGAAAGGAAGGCAAGGGAAGCGAGGGATAGAAGATGCGAAGAAAGTAAAGGAAAGGGGAGAGAGTATAAGATAAGGAAAGGAAACGAAATTGAAGGGAGGGAGGGAGGGAGGAGGAGGGATATTAAAACAAGTAAGGAAAGGGAAGTAATGGGAAGGGGAAGGGAAAGGAAGGAAGGGAAGCAATTAAAGCGTGGGAGTGAAAGAAAAGGAAAGGAAAGTCTGGGTAAGGAAATACGGACATGGGAAAAGGAGAGAAGGGAAGGAAAGGGAAGAGAAGGGATGAAAAGGGAAGGGAAGACAAAGGAAGAATAGGAAATAGCAGCGTCTTAGAATATTAATAAGTAAAATAAAAATGCTTGTAAAGAAGAATAACACGAACTAATAATAATAATAATAATAATAATAATAATAATAATAATAATAATAATAATAATAATAGTATGATAACAAATATATGAAAAGTTGGACCAAGCAAATAATTTTATGACCCATGGGATGAAAAAAACATTACATCACTCTCTCGTTAGGTGATGGAAATTAAAAAAAAAATAAAAAAAAGAACACCATTTTGATTTCATCCCACTTTTTTTGTTACTATGGAAAAAAATAAAACCTTTCCGACCTCTATATTTTTTGCCCTGTTGGAAGAGGAGAGAAAAAGGAAGTCAAAATATTCTAACGTTGCCAGATCACAACTCACTGCCTTCTCTTCTCCATAATCTTTTCCTCCATTTTTTTCCTCCTCCTTCTTCTTCCTCCTTTCTTCCCCCTCTTTCATTTCCTCTTTCCTCCACATCTTCCTCCTTCCATTTTCTCTTATCACTCCTTTTTCCTCCTCTCTCCACCCTCTTCTCTCCTCTCCCATCTTTCATTTCCTCCCTCCTCCACATCTTCTTCCTTCCCTTTTCTCTTATCACTCTTCCTCCTCCTCCTCCTCCTCTTCCTCCTCGAACGGTTGCCCTTTTTCTTCCCCTTTTCCTTCTTCTCCTCTTTCCTCTCTTCTCCTATTCCTCTTCCTTTCCCGACTTTCCACCTCTCCCTCCTCATCTCTCCTCCCCCTACCCTCTCCTCTCATCTTCTCTCCTTCCCTCTCTCCCCTCCTCTCCCCTCCTCCTCTCTCCTCTCCACAGCTTCAATCCTCTTCCATTTTTTCCTCTCCTTATCTCTCCTTATTTTTCCATTCCCTAGTCTTCTCTCCCTCATTTTTTCTGTGTGAGAGAGAGAGAGAGAGAGAGAGAGAGAGAGAGAGAAATACATATCTTCTCTAATTCCTCCGGAGATTGTATGCCACGAGACGTCTCATTCATCATTACAGAGTGGGAGAGGCGGAAAAAATAGAGGAGGAGGAGGAGGAAGAAGAAGAAGAAGAAGAAGAAGAAGGTAGTGTGGAGATAATGAGCTAGGAATGAGAAGGAAAGAACAGAGGAAAGACTAAGAAAATGATAAGGAAAGATTGAGAAATAAAAAAAAGGAAAGAAGAAGAGAAGGGAAGGAAGGAAGAGAAGCAAAGAAGGAGTGAATGAGTAAATAAAAGATGATAAAAAATGCTAAGTAAGGGGGAAGAGGAGGAGGAGGAGGAGGAGGAGAAGATGGTGGGACGATAATGAGCTTGGAATGAGAAGGACGATGAGGAGAGAAAGAGATAGATAGATAGATAGAAAGATAATTAGAAAGGTAGAGAGAGAGAGAGAGAGAGAGAGAGAGAGAAAGAAATGTGTTTTTGTGTGTGTGTGTGAGAGTGTGTTTAGGCGTAATGAGTTGGCGTACATGAGCATTGCAGAGAGAGTGTGTGTGAGAGAGAGAGAGAGCTTCCCCAAAAAAAAAAAAAAAGGCTATAACGTCGGCCATCGCGCGGGCTGAGGCAATATTTCCCCGTCAGATATCCCCGCGCCGAGGCTGATTTAGGCCGCTGGGAAACACGCGTCCGGGCGAAATGACACGAGCGAAATTTTTATTCACTTGCGTAGACTGCCCTTCCATTTCCCCTTCCTCCTCCCTCTCCCTCTGGTCGCCTGTCCTATCCTTCCTTTCACTCCTTTCCCTTTCCTGTTTACCCCTACTCCTCTCTGCATGTACTGCCCTCCCCTTTCCCTTCCTCCTCCCTCTCTCCCCTGGTTGCCTATCCTATCCTTCCCTTCTCTCCTGGTCGCCTATCCTATCCTTCCCTTCTCTCCTGGTCGCCTATCCTATCCTTCCCTTCTTTCCTTTCCATTCCCCTGTTACCCTTGCCCCTCTCTGCACTCCCTTCCACTTCCCCTTCCTCCTCCCTCTCTCCCCTGGTTGCCTGTCCTGTCCTTTCCTTCTCCTTCCCTTTCCCATACCTTCCCTTCTCCCTTTCCGCCTTCAGTTTTCAGTTTTCCCTTGTATATAACACCCTTTCTCCTCCCTTCCTTCTTCCCCTCTCTCCTCGCTGCCTATCCTTCCATTCCCTTCCTTTTCCCTTCCCTCCCTTAGATATTAGTGTTCCTCTCCATGTAGTCATCCGTCCCTTACCTTCCCTTCTCCCTTTCCTCCTTCAGTTTTCCCTTGTATATAACACCCTTTCTCCTCCCTTCCTCCTTCCCCTCTCTCCTCGCTGCCTATCCTTCCTTTTCCTTCCTTTTCCCTTCCCTCCCTTAGATATTAGTGTTCCTCTCCATGTAGTCATACGTCCCATACCTTCCCTTCTCCCTTTCCTCCTTCAGTTTTCAGTTTTCCCTTGTATATAACACCCTTTCTCCTCCCTTCCTTCTTCCCCTCTCTCCTCTCTGCCTATCCTTCCTTTTTCTTCCCTTTCCTTTCCCTCCCTTAGATATTAGTGTTCCTCTCCATGTATAGTCATCCGTCCCCCTTAACCTCCCTTACTCCTCGCTGCCACAGTCTCCCCTCCTTCCCACTTCCTCCCTTCCCTTTCCCTGCATATATACCCATCCTCTCCTTTCCCCTTCCCTCTCATAAGCATCAACTCTGCCACCTCTTTGGATTCTTTTTAGGAGCAGCGAGTTGCGGGCTTTTTTATTTATTGTTTCCTTTTTTTGTGTGCCCTTGGGCTGTCACCTTTGTTGTAAAAAAATGCCTTTCCATCTCCTTTTTATTTTTTTTATTTTTTTTTTATTATTTTTTTTTTTTTTACGTCGTTGTCTATAGCGCCGGTAGGCATCTTCCCGGTGGGGCCTGATGGTCGGCCCAAGGCTTCTTCCAGGTGGGGCCTGATGGTCGGCCCAGCCCGTTCTGGCGCAGGCGAGTATTTATAGTGGCGCCATCTTGCATTTACTTCCCACCAGTTGATGTCTAAACTATTTTCTCTCCTTATCTTCAAGTGTTCTTCATATATCAATTTCTTCTTCCCTAACTCTCCCCATAACGTACCAGTACTACCCTCCTGCCCCCAACCTCCGTCTTTGGGTATTTTCTTCTCTTTCCTCTCCTCCCCTTGCCCATCTTTTCGTTTCTTATCCCCTTTGTTTCATTTTTCTTGTTTCATTTCTTCCTTCCTTACGGCCATGTATACCCTTCCATCTCACTCCATCACTGCACCTCCGTATTTGACTATTTTCATCTCCCTCCTCTCCTCCCCTTGCTCATCTTTACTTCCTTCTCTCCGTTGTTTCACTTTTCTTCTTTTCCCTCTTCCTTCCTTACGGCCAAGTCTACCCTTCCATCTCACTCCATCACCGCCTGTTACTTACCCCTCTTCCCTCCTCCACCTCCACCGTTACTTGCTTTCTCAACTGTTTCTCCTTCATCCTTCTCCCAGCTGCCTAACATACCTCCTCTCCCTCTTGCTCCTCCTACCTGCTTCCCTAACCAACCACCTCCTCCATCTCCTTTCCCTGTCTATATACATATAACTCGTCTCCTCCCTTATCCCTGTATACCTTATGATAACCCTCTTTCTCATCCCCTGTTCTCTCTCCTCCTCCCCCTCCTTTTCTCTTCCACTTTATACAGAGGGCCGCGGCAACAAAATATTGGGCTATCGATATAAATGCCTCAAAATTTATGGTTATGGTGACAGTGGCGGCTGGATTATGGTGAACAGTGCTGATGTATTATTCCGGGCGGTGATGCAGCCACGCTTATTTCATGTGTTTGGGGGAAGGAGGGAAGCGCATAGAGGGTGAGGGACGAGCGGAGTGGCTGACAGCACCTGCATTTTATTTTACCATGCAGGGACGTGGGCGGAAAGTATATGAATTAGGCGCCTGGAAAAAGTATGTGAATTTGGGGTTTTGCGGGGAGTGGAAAATATATGTTTGTTGTTTCCTTTTGACATGGGGCGAGTGGGGGTGAGTATTAGGCACCGTGTTGGGAAAAAAAGGTATATAAATTAATGCTTGTAGAGAGAGAGACAAAAAATAAAAATAAATAGGAGTTGTGGGGAGGGAGTAAGAAGGAGGGAAAAATCTTTGTAGTTTCTTATGGGCATAGGGCGAGTGGGTATAAGTATTAAGCGCTGTGTTGGGAAAAAGGTATATAAATTGATGTTTGTAGGGAGAGAGAAAATAAATAAGGGTTGTAGGGAGGAAGGGAGAAAAAATAGGAGTTGTGGGGAGGAATTAAGAGGGAGGGAAAAAAATCTGTTTGGTATATTTTTTTTGCATAGGGCGACATGGGTATGGATTAGGCGCCGTGTGTGGAAAAAGGTACATAAATTAAGGTTTGTGGGAGACTGGAAAAAAATAAGGGCTGTGGGGAGGAAGGAAGATAAAATAGGAGTTGTGGTGAGGAAGTAAGAGGAAGGGAAAAAAAAATCTGGTATATTTTTTTGCATAGGGCGACATGGGTATGGATTAGGCGCCGTTTGTGGAAAAAAAGGTACATGAATTAAGGTTTGTGGGAGACTGGAAAAAAAATCTGCTTGGCATTCTCTTTTGCCTCGGACGATGTGGGTCATATTGTACGCTTCCCCGCCTCCCCGACAGGACTAGTGCGCGCTCGTCTGGTCACACGGAGGCAAAAATAGACTGAAAGGTCGTTCCCTCGCATTACGTCCCCAATTGGCCGGAACGAGAATGGCCTGAACGCCCGGCAAAACAGAAATAAAAACAACATAAGTGCGGGTGATGCTTTCGGGACTTTGGACGTGTGAGAAAGACAAACTTAACGCTCACAGGCTAATGCTCCAAGCCAATTTTCTTTTAAGTGTTTTTAGGGGTACTGAAGTTGGATTTATATGAAGAAAAACTTGAATTAAAGCTAAGACGAAGAATAAATGTATCTGTAAGGCTTTTGCTGATTTTGGACGTGTGGGAGAGACAAACCTAACACACACAGATGCTCCAAGCGCTACTGGAGTTTGTTTTATATGAAGAACAACTTAAATTAAAACTAAGACGCAGGATAAACGCATTTTTACCTACAATTGTCAACTCACATGCGTCAAAACCATAAAAATCATAAAACAAAATAAAGTCTATGAAAACTCAGACAAAAAAAAATTATATGATATTTGCGAAGAGTTAAGAGAAAAACCAGACAGATGAACTTTAACTCAGACATATAATAACCTCACTTTTACCAACAATTATGAGTCCCCGCGTCAAAACCTTAAAAATCATGAACAAAAACAACGTTTGAAGTCTCCCAGCCAATATTCGCGAGCCTGTGAGAGTCGGTAAATTTGAACGAAGGAAAAAAGAATCGCATTTTTACCAACCATCGTCAACTCACCATGCGGCAAAACTTCAAAAATCATGAACAAAAACAACGCTTGAAGTCTCCCAGTAAATATTCGCGAGCCTGTGAGAGCCAGTAACCTTGAACCAAGGAAAAAAGAAACGCATTTTTACCAACCATCGTCAACTCACCATGCGGCAAAACCTTAAAAATCATAAAGAACAAACAGCGCTCCCAAACCCCAGCCAATACTCGCGAGCCTGTGGGAGCCGGCGAGGGGCGACAAGGGGAAGCGGCGGTGAACAGCAGCAAACACGGGCCGCGCGACCATAACAGTGAGGGAATGATCAGGCAGACGAGCCGCGCGCCAGCCCCGGACACGTGAACACCGCCGCGATATTGCCAACACAGCGCTACCGACGAGGCTGCGGCATATCATCACGTGTTGTTCTTGTTCTGTTTGTTCCCTTGTTGTCATCCTCTAGCTTTGTTTTACCAACCAGAAGATATATTTTGTTTTATATATATCCTTTAATTAATATCGGGGTTTAAGTTTTCCTCCTTTTTTGGGGGGAGGGGGGGGGGTCTTAAGCTGTCTTCTTCCCTGTATAAAACAATTCAATACTAAAGTTCATACGTCCTCTAACGATCCTTTTTCTAGTTCTTTGTTCCCTGTTCCCATCATCTTTCTATTCATAAGTCTTCTATCGATCTGCTTCTAGCTCTCCTTTTGTTCCCTAATCCATCTACAAGTCCTCAGTCGACTCCTACTTCTATTTATCTCTTTATTCCCTTTGTCATACTCAATCTATATGTTCATCATTCCTCTATCGATCTGCTTCAAGTTTTCTATTTGTCATTGGTCTCATCCTCTATTCATAAGTTCATAAATCCTCTATCGATCTACTGCTATTCATCTCTTTATTCCCTGTGTCATCCTCAACCAATAAGTTCATGAGTCCTCCATCGATCTCCTTCTCTCTTCACAAGCTTCAAGTCACATCAGTATCACACGTATTACACCGGGACCACACGAGACTGAACGCGTCAAAGGAATACTAATATCACCCGCTAGTAAGGAATCTATTATTCTTCGTCTATATACTCTATCCTCTGTCGTCTATCCCACCGTTCGCGGCCTTGCCAAGCAGATAATCGTCTCTTGATCTGATGGGCCGAGAAATTACATCAAGGAGTGGCTTCCGGCCCATCGCTGTGCCTGCTGCCAAGGAGGGTGTAATTACTGGCTTCACACGCGGCTGGGGTAACACGGGAGGGACTTACCTGGGAAATACCTGCTTGCCTCCTTCTGGTTAGGTCGGTATTGTCAGACTCTTCCATCCCTCACATCAACCATCGCTGTGCCTGGTGCCAAGGAGGTTTCAATTACTGGCTTCACACGTGGCTGGGGTAACGCGGGAGGGACTTACCTGGGAAATACCTGCTTGTATCCTTCCTTTTGCTTCGTGCGGTATTGTCACACTCTTCCACCCCTCACATCAGCTATTTCCAAAGGCCAAGAAGGAGATTAATCAGATTCTAAGGAGTGTTCTTTGAGGTTCATGGCACAGTGGAAGGGTTAAACTACTGTCATGGTCATAAAACTACCCCTAGAAATGCCCAGAACTCCTATACGAAGGCCTTGTCTCCTCCCGGATATGACCTTTCTTTTGGCCACTCTGTAATATTTTTAGGAGCAGCAAGTAGCAGGCTTTTTTTCTTCATTATTGTTTTATTTTTTGTGCCCTTGAGCTGTCTCCTTTGCTGTAAAAAAAAAAAAAATGTGAGCTTGGGCGCCGAAATGTTTCAAAATACGACTCTTAGTTTTCCAGCAGGCCTTTGTATCGTGAAAGTCAATGGCAGCGTAAAATTAATGTACAGTGTGAATGAGAACTGTCGCCCTGTCTGTCTGTGTCTGTTTGTGTATCTGTGTATATTTGCTCATCTACCCATCTGTTATGTGTGTGTGGATGTGGGGGGGGGGAGGGGGGGCGAGCATCTGATGTAATTCCATGAAGTAACAGAGACGCAAAATTCTTGAGAGCGAAGGGAAGGATCAAGAGTCGCATTCTCTAACGCTTCTGGCCGCTCTTGTTACGATAATTTTTACAGGCCACAGAAGAGACGCATCGGATTCTCAAGAGTGTTTTTCCTGTTCGTGGCGTGAAAATCTTACACAACTACCGCTAGATATATGAAGCCACCCATTGAAATCCCCATACACCTTCCACGAGAGCCTCCTTAGGTAGATGTTACTAAGGGGTCGGGTTGTTTAAGAATATGGCTCCAGGTGTGTGTAAATATAGACGTGTCAGGAGGTGAGATCAGTACGATGTCAGAGTATCAGGTAAGGGCTTTAAAAGGGACGCCTAGATAGAATGTCTGGCAGGATGCAGAACACAGAGGGAGGAAGGAAATGAATGCAAACTCTGAAGAGGCTGAAGAGAAGGGGATCAAGTGAACAGTTAGGGGATGGAGTATTATTGAAAGGGGTTTACTGAGGGAGAGAAGAGGATTAAGAGATCGCTTGGAACTTAGAGAATTCCTGAAGCTTGGGAGAATAGATAGACAGAGGAAGGAGATAGCAGAGAATGGGAATGTTTGGTGAGGTGGAAGGGAGTGGAAGAGAAGGGAGATCACTGGAGCATTCTTTAGAGGTTTAATGGTGAGGAAAGATGATTCAAATACCAAAGAGGAATCAAGAAATCACTGAACGAAGGGGACGAAGATAAATATGAGACACAAAGGATGATGTACCATGTTAATGAAAACCTCAAAAAACAATGAAAGGGGGACTGAATAAAACAAAACAAAAGTGAACATATCAGAATACCAAGAAGGACATACTCAGCCATTTAAAAGAGATAGGGAATTACTGAAAGCTTGTGTGTGGGTGATGTACCGAGTTAACGAAGACCTCAGAGGACATTAAAAGCGTGACTGAACAGGAAACAAAAAAGGATCAAACCAGAATACCAAGAAGGACATATTTACCAACTTTACGAGTCAAAGGATTACTGAAAGGATGTGTCTGGGGGGTGAAAGGGAAGTGGATAAAGAGAGAGAAAAGGCAAAGAGGGATTACATAACTAGGAGCTGGACAATCACAGAAGAGGATGAGGTGGATAAGGGAGTAAGAGGATTATTATTAGGAAGAGAAAGAGGAGGGGAGGTGAAAACGGGATTACGTGGTTTGGGTGGTGGAGGGGAAGCTTGGGGAGGGAGGGGAAGGGAAAATCATGTAATCTCTTAAGGGTGGAGCTAATGGTGGAGGTGGCAAGAGAGTGAGGAGAGGAAAGGGGGGAGATAGAGGTAGGGGAAGGAGGGTGGGGTAGAAACTATAGATGACGGAGAAAAAAATGAATGAAATGGAGGTGGAATAAATGAATGGAGGAGGGGAGAGAGTGAGGAGAGGAAAGAAGGGAGATAGAGATAGGGGATGGAGGGTGGGGTAGAAACTATAGATGATGGAGAAAGAAATGATGGAAATAGAGGTGGAAGAAATTAATGGTGGAGGTGGCGAGATGGTTATGAGAGGAAGAGGGAGATAGAGGTAGCGTGTGTATGTGTGTATGTGTGTGTGTGTGTGTGTGTGTGTGTGTGTGTGTGTGTGTGTGTAGGGGAGGAAGAAACTAGAGGAGGTGTTGGAGGAGGAAAGAGTGGTGGGAGGAGGGGTTTGAGTGCTCGTGGGAATCAGAAAGTAAGGATAAAAGGCGTCGCAGGAATGAGGTAAAGAAAAAAAGGTGTTTAAGAGTATGTTAAAGGAGTCGGAGAGCCATTTTAAGGGGTCGGAATCAAAGCATTTCAGGGGGTAGATGTAGAGAATAAATTAGTTATTGAAATCATTAACTATGGGTAGAAGTCATAAGAAAGAGCTAAAGAAAATGGGGTCTAGGGTATGTTTAAAGGAGGGTCTCAGGAGTAAGGAAAGTTCAGGGGCAGCTCGTGTAAAGTGTTATGTATAGATAGAGGGTGTCGTAAGAAAGAGCTAAAGAAAATGGGTTTAGGGTATGTTTAAAGGAGGGTCTCAGGAGTAAGGAAAGTTCAGGGGCAGCTCGTGTAAAGTGTTCTGTCCCCAAGAGCGAACACGAGGCGAGGGTGGGCGTGGAGCGTGTTGGCGGTTTTTGTGTTCAGCGCTGGAGACACTTTTTGCGGCGCGGGATACAACACACAGCACGCCGCGACCCCCTGCTATTCCTGGCCTCAGAAAGATACGGACATGCACTGCGCCCGAGCATGACAGCCCACGCCCACTGTTACTGCTTGGAACTCTGATTTTATTGCGAGTGAAGCATTTAGATGTCCAGTTATGGCTGTCGTTGTGTTTGTGCGTTGCCATAGACAGAGACTAGCGGAAAATGGTAGAAAATGTACGTGTGTGTCTACGTAGGGCTTGCTAATGCTCTCGTCAGGAAAGTTTAGGGTTTATAGAAGATTTATTTATTTATTGTGTGCAAATGAAGCAGGAGGAGGAGGAGGAGGAGGAGGAGGAGGAGGAGACGGAGGAAGATGACTAGGATTAGGAGAAAGAGAACGAAGAGACTAATAAAGAAGAGAGAGAGAGAGAGAGATACAGACACAGATAGACATACAGACAGACAGAGAGACAGAGAGGCAGACATACAGACAGACAGACACTCCTATAAGCAGGGGCGCCGCTACACTGATAAATGAGCGGCTTAATGATGCCAGTGATGTCTTTTCGAGCATTAATAGGCGAGACAGCTGCAATTACTCACCCACGGCGTCCATTCCTTCTTCCTTACTCTTCCTGAACATGTTTTTTTATCTTATTTGTTTATTTTACAGCAAGGGAGGCAGCTCAAGGGCAAAAGCTAAAGGAACAACAGCAACAACAACAACAACAACGACAAAAGCCCTCCCTATGCTGCCCCGAACGAAAGTATAAAGAGAGGTCAAAAGAGCGGTCAATTTCGGGTTAAATAGTGATGATGGTAATAGTACAGATAATAATGCGAACAATAATAATGGGCTTACTTATCAATTTTTCTCCCTCCTCCTCCTCCTCCTTCTCCTTCTCCTTCTCCTCCACCTCCTCCTCCTCCTTGTCCTCCTCGTCCTCCTGCTGCGTCTCCTCTCAATCGTTATAGATTTCCCACCCGTGTCGTTACCTGGCAAACACCTTCCCTCTAGAGCCCCGCCGAATCCCTCTAGCGGCCACCAGAATCGGTTCACTTGATCACTCTCCGCCTCATCTAACCTTACCTAACCTCACCTTACCTTACCTTACCTTACCTTATCTTACCTTACCTTACCTCACCTTACCTTACCTTACCTTACCTTACCTTACCACACTTCATCTCATCTCATCTCACCTCACCTCACCTCACTTTACCTTACCTTACCTTACCATACCTCACCTTACCTTACCTTATCTTACCTTACTTACCTTACCTTACATTACCTTACCTTACCACACTTCATCTCATCTCACCTCACCTCACTTAACTTTCCCTTACCTTACCTTACCTTACCTTACCTTACCTTACCTTACCTTACTTTACCTTACCTTACCTTACCTTACCTCATCTCACGTTACCTTACCGCATCTCCTGAGCCCACGTTACTTACCTTCTCCTTTTTCTTCTTCTGAACGTCTCCTTACCTTACCTCACCTTACCTCACCTGACCTTACCTTACCTTACCTCACCTTACCTTACCTTACCTTACCTTGCCTTACTGTACCATACCGCATCTCCTGTGCTCACGTTACTTAGCTCCTTCTCCTTATTCTTCTTAATGTCTTCTCCTTTCTAGAGTAGCGAGGGAGAGAAAGGAAGAATGTGTAGGTAGAGTTTGAGGGTAATTCAGTGGGAGGATGTAAAGGAAAGGGAGACGAAGAGGAGGGAAGGAGAGAGTATGGGTGAGGAAGGGAGGGGATAAGGGAATTGAAGTAGGGAGTAGGAGGCCCCATTTTTTGTGCCTTTCTCTCTTGCTAAATTTGAATGATAAAGAACAGAGAAAAAAAATGACCTCCTCCAAAGACATCGCTTGTTACTTTTTTCATGATAGCAATTCCAGGTCACAAAATATTCAATTCAGACGAAATTTAAATGTAATTCCTCCCAAGGGTGGCCGAGGAGAGGGGAAGAGGAGGAGGAGGAGGGGAAGGAAGGGAAGGGAAGGGAAGGGAAGCAAAGGGGATTAGTATTAGACTTCCCTATGATGTTCCCTTCCTCCCTCCCTTTCCTGCATCTTCTGAAGTCCTCAAGGGAGAGTGAATACCATCATCCTCATCTTCCTCCTCCTCCTCCACTTCCTCCTCCTCCTCCTCCTCCTCCTTCTATTCCTCTTTCTTCTCATTCTCATTCTCTTGCTCCTCGGTTTCCTTTTCTTCTTATTTTCGTTTTCCTCCTCCTCCTTTCTCTCTTCCATGTCCTTATTCTTCTCCTCCTCCTCCTCTTCCTCCTCCTCCTCCTTCTCTTCCTCCACTCCTCCTCCTCCTCCTCCTCCTCCTCCTCCTTCGCCTGCAATCCTCAGGGGAGAGTGATGTCCCCTATATACACGATTACCTTTTTGCTCCCTCTTTCTCCTCCTCCTCCTCCTGCTCCTCCTTCTCTTGGGTGTTTTCCGCACCGCTCAATTTCCCCTTAGGAAGAAGAGGAGATGATCTGCGTCCTCCTCCTCCTCCTCCTCCTCCTCCTCTCCTCTCCTCCTCTTCCTCCTCTTCCTCTTCTTTGTTTCCTCCTCTCTCCAGTTTTACCTCTCTCCCTCAACTCTGTCTGTTGTGACTATTTCTCTCTCTCTCTCTCTCTCTCTCTCTCTCTCTCTCTCTCTCTCTCTCTCTCTCTCTCTCTCTCTCTCTCTCTCTCTCTCTCTCTCTCTCTTACAGGTGTGTTATTTCCTCCACAATCACAACGAAGGAGACTCCTCCTCCTCCTCCTCCTCCTCCTCCTCCTCCTCCTATAGTATGCCTGAGGGTCTTCGTTAAATGGGTTGGATTCCTTTCTACTGTAAGAGGGGAGAGGGGGGATGGGAGGTGGAGGGGAAAAGGTGGGGCAGAGGTACACAATTGAGGTAATGAAAGTATTTTTTTTATACCTTGCTCGGTGTCCTGCCTGTGTGTGTGTATGTGTGTGTGTGTGTGTGTGTGTGTGTGTGTGTGTGTGAGGAAAAGAACAAGAGAGACAGAGATTAGGGGACAGGAAGAAAGGGACTGAGAAGGAGGGAAAGAGAGAGGACAGGAGGGGAGAGGTGTCAGAGGGAGAGGATAAAGAAAGAAAAAGCATTAATGGATATAGAGAATGAAGAAGAAAGAGAGAGGTAGAGAGAGGTAGAGAGAGGGAGAGAGCAGCAGGCAGAGACAGTCAGAAATAAAGAAGGAAGAGGGAAGGAGGAGAGGAGAAAGGGGGGGTGTAGACAGGGAAATAAAAGGGAAAAAATAAAGAAAGAAAAGAAGACAACAAGGAAGACAGGATTAGGGGACAGGAAGAAAGGGATAGAGAGAGACTGAGAGAAAGAGAGAGGGCAGGAGGGGAGGGATAAAGAAAGGGGTCGAGAGAGATGAAGAGTAAGAGAGAGGAATACAGGAATGAATGCAGGAAGAAGGAGGAAGAGAAGAAGGGAGAAGAGAAGAGAAGGGAAGAGCCGGAGAACGGAGAGGTGTTGACGGAAAAAAAGAAACACTAGAGGGAAAACAAAGGGAAAGAAAGGAAGCAGAAGAAGGGAAAGAACAAGGAAGACAAGGATTAACGTAACAAGGTGTAAGGGAGGAAGGGACGGAAGAACAGGGAGAGAGGGAAGGGGTGGAGAGAGGTAGAGGGAGGGGGTAGGAGCTGGCAGAGGCCCAGAGCTTCCCTTCTTAAACACTTGCTGATATAACGTTATTGGCGCGAGTTTCTGGATATCTCGGGGGCGTGGGAGACCTCAGGGGACGGGATTTTTTTTTTTGTAGCCGGGAGTTTTTTTTTTTCAAGAGCTGAGAGTTATTTTTTTTTCTTTCAATGGCTGTTTTGTCTTCTTTCAGTGGGTGGGAGTTTTTTTTCAAGAGCTGAGAGCTTTTTTTCTTTCAATGGCTGTTTTGTTTTCTTTCAGTGGGTGGGAGTTTTTTTTCAAGAGCTGAGAGTTTTTTTTTCTTTTAATGGCTGTTTTGTTTTCTTTCAGTGGGTGGGAGTTTTTTTTCTGTAGCCGGGAGTTTTTTTTCAAGAGCTGAGAGTGTTTTTTCATTCAGTGGCTGTTTTGTTTGTCTTTCAATGGCTGGGTTTTGTTTTGTTTCAATGGATAGGAGTTTTTTTTCTGTAGCTGGGAGTTTTTTTTCATTCAGTGGCTGTTTTGTTTGTCTTTCAATGGCTGGGTTTTGTTTTCTTTCAATGGGTGGGAGTTTTTTATCGGCATCTGGGATTTTTTTTTTTTTTTTTGCAGCAACAATCTCTTGGTTCCTCTTAATCTTCTTTCTTCTTTTTGCATATATGTCTTTTTCTTTTACTGTTGCTTTCCTCCTTTTTCTGTTTGCATTGTTATCTTTTCTTTTCTTTTTTTTCCCTTTTTCTCCTATTCCTCTTTTTTTTCTCATTTTCCTTTCCATATTTGCTTCGTTTATTGTCGTTTTCATTTCCTTTCAAGTGTCATTTACTTTCATATCCTTTTCTTTTCTTTCCTTTTCTCCATTTCCTTGTTTTACTTTTCCTTCTGTTTCCATTTCTTTCCTTTCCTCTTTCTTTACTTTCCCTTTCCTCATATTTCTTTCTTTACATTTTCTCGTCTATTTCTTTTCCTCTCCCTACCTTTCTTTCCCTGTCTTCCTAGTCCTTTCTCTTCCTTCCTTTCCTTGCTTTACTCTTCCTCCTGTTTCCATTTTTTCCTTTCCTCTTCGATTTCTTTCCCTTTCCTCCTATTCCTTTCTTTAATCTATTTCTTTTCTTCTCCCTTTCTTTCTTTCTTTTCCTCCCTTTCCTTGCTTTACTCTTCCTCCTGTTTCCATTTTTTTCCTTTTCTCTTCGATTTCTTTTCCTTTCCTCCTATTCCTTTCTTTAATCTATTTCTTTTCTTCTCCCTTTCTTTCCTTCTTTTTCTTACCATTCCTTTCTTTTCCTCTCTTTCCTTCCTTTACTTTTCCTCCTGTTTCCATTTTTTTCCTTTCCTCTTTGATTTCTTCCCCTTTCCTCCTATTCCTTTCTTTAATATATTTCTTTTCTTCTCCCTTTCTTTTTCTTACAATTCCTTTCTCTTCTGCACCTTCAGTTCTCGTTAATTTCTTTCCCTTTCTTTTCCTCACTTCCTATACCTCTCTTCTTGCCAGATTCCCATCCTCTTATTTGTCCCTGCTCTTAACATATATATTCTCCTGCCTACTTCTTACAGTTTCCTTCTATTCTCCTTTAAATCTTTCTCCTCTTTTCCTATTATTTTTGTCATTTCTATCTTTTGTTTTTGCTATATCGCTCTCTACGTAAATAATTAATAAGTGCTGTTAATTGTGAGTTCCTTTTTTTTTTTATTAATGCAAAATCCGCATGAATGAATTTTTTTTTGTGTGTTTTTCTATTCAATTTGCGCGGCAGAGTAAATTGGTCCGCGTTATCACCCCCTCGTCCGCTTATCAAATTTGTAGTTAATTTTCTGTCCCCCCGACCCCCCCCCCCTCTCTCTCTCTCTCTCTCTCTCTCTCTCTCTCTCTCTCTCTCTCTCTCTCTCTCTCTCTCTCTCTCTCTCTCTCTCTCTCTCTCTCTCTCTCTCTCTCTCTCTCTCTCTCTCTCTCTCTCTCTCTCTCTCTCTCTCTCTCTCTCTCTCTCTCTCTCTCTCTCTCTCTCTCTCTCTCTCTCTCTCTCTCTCTCTCTCTCAATACTTGTCACCTGCTTGCTTTCACATCGTATATACATTTTTGGTTGTTGTTGTTGTTGTTGTTATTATTATTATTATTATTATTATTATTATTATTATTATTATTATTATTATTATTATTATTATTATTATTATTATTATTATTATTATTATTATTATTATTATTATTATTATTATTATTATTATTATTATCATGTACAAATGCTCACTTCCTTGTATTCTCTCGTTATTTCTCCTCTCCCTCTTCCTTCCTTTGTTCCTTCTTCTTCTCTTCTTTTTATCCACATACAAGAATCTTACACTTCCTTCTTTCTTCCCTCCTCCTCTTCCTCCTCCTCCTCCTTTTCCTTTCCTTCCTCCGTTCCTCTCTCTCATTTTCCCTATTATAATCTTTCTCCTTTTCTTCCTTTTCTTCTTCTTTATCTTCTTTTCTTCTTCCTCACCACCACCATCACCACCAACACTACAACCACTACTTCCCCTCTCTTCCCTCCTCCTCCTCCTTCTCCTCCTCCTCCTCCTCCTCCTCAGTGCTACAAAGAGGTCACGCCCGGAACACAGGGACTTAAATCTTTCTCGCGCCATAGATGCAGATTTACAGCACGTGCGACGATCTATTATTTACGGTTTGCACAGAATGGCGTGTCGATATGTGGGTTAGGAGCGTAGGCGAGGAGGAGGAGGAGGAGGAGGAGGAGAGATAGGGAAGGGAGAGGAGTTGTTTGTGATGGTCGGTTGGAAATATAGATAAAGGAGATAAAAAGAAAAGAGGGGGAGAAAGGTTGTAAGGAAACTGAGAGGAAAGAACGAACAGGGGAAAGGAAGTGAAGGAGGAGAAGGGAAAGGAGGAGGAGGAGGAGGAGGAGGAGGCAGGAAGAAAGAATAGGTTAAGGAATAAATGGTATATCTTCTTTCTTCTTCTTCTCTTCCTCCTCCTCCTCCTCCTCCTCTTTCTTCTTCGTCACCTTCGTTTTCCCCCCTCCTTCTCTTCCTTCTTTTGTGTGTCTGCAAATATCTCCTCCTCCTCCTCCTCCTCCTCCTCCTCCTCTCCTGCCAACATCTGCTCCTCCAATTTTTTCCTCTGTCTCCTTTTGTAAGATATTTCTCTTCCTCCTCTTTCTTCTTTTTCTTCTTTGTTTCCTTTTTATTATTTCTTCTTCATTTCCTCCATTTTTTTTTTATTTGTGGTCTTTTATGTCCACTGTATTCTTCTCCTCCTTTTTCTTCTCCTCCTCTTCTTCCTCTTCCTCCTCTTCCCTTTCATCTTCATCAATCGTCTTTTTTTCTCTCTTAATTCCTTCCTTTCATAATCATTATCGTTAGTTTTAAACCATCATCATCATCATCATAATTTTTCTCCTCTTCCTCTTTCTTCCTCTTCTTCCTCCTCCTCCTCCTCCTCCTCATGCAATATATCCGTCATTTTTTCTTCTTTCTCATATTTTAATTCTCTCTCTCTCTCTCTCTCTCTCTCTCTCTCTCTCTCTCTCTCTCTCTCTCTCTCTCTCTCTCTCTCTCTCTCTCTCTCTCTCTCTCTCTCTCTCTCTCTCTCTCTCTCTCTCTCTCTCTCTCTCTCTCTCTCTCTCTCTCTCTCTCTCTCTCTCTCTCTCTCTCTCTCTCTCTCTCTCTCTCTCTCTCTCTCTCTCCTCCTTCTTCATCTCTCTCTCCTTCCTTCTCTTTCTCTGTTCCATTATTTCTTTCCTTGATCGTTCTTCTTCTTTTTCCTATCTCTTTTTCCTTCTCTTCGTTCACCCTATTATTCCTATTCTTCCTTCTCCCTCTGTTTTTATTTATTCCTATTCCTCTTTCTCATCTTTTCTCCTTTATTCTTTTTTATATTCTTTCATTCGTGTTCTTTCCTTTATTCTTCCTTTCTTCCTTCCTTCTTCTCCTTCCTATCAGCAGTTCATCTTTTCCATTCTTTATTACGTTTATCCCATTCCTCCTTTCATTTATGCTCTCCTTTCTTTTTCTCTCTTCTCTCCTTCGTTTTCCTTTCCTTTTTGTTCCTTGTTCGTTTTCCTCCTTCCTTCCTTCCAGCCTTTCTTCATCTAATACTCCATCGTTTCTTTCCTCCTTCTTCTTCTCTCCTTGCTCTTTCTTCTCTCTCCTTCGTTTTCCCTTCCTTTTTGTTCCTTGTTCGTTTCCCTCCCTCCTTTCTTCCTTGCTTCCAATCTTTCTTCATCTAATTTTCCATCGTTTCATTCCTCTTTGTCCTTCTCTCCTTCCTCTTTCTCTTATTTTCTTTCATTTTCATCCCCTTTTTCCTTGTTCGTTTCCTTCCTTCCTTCCTTCCTTCCTTTCTTCATTTCATTCACCATTCTCCCTTTCTTCTTTCTTTCCTTCCTTCCTTTCTCCCTCCTTTTCTTCCCTTCGTCCATATGCGTCTTTTGTAATGGTCTTCTATGGTGGTGATAATATTGTAATGAAGTGAATTACAGTGAAGGGGCGTGAGGGAAACTTTGAACAATGGTTAAGGAAGTTTTCTCACTCTCTCTCTCAGTTTCTCTCTCTCTCTCTCTCTCTCTCTCTCTCTCTCTCTCTCTCTCTCTCTCTCTCTCTCTCTCTCTCTCTCTCTCTCTCTCTCTCTCTCTCTCTCTCTCTCTCTCTCTCTCTCTCTCTCTCTCTGTCTTTATTTCTTTCTATCTATTTCTCTTTATTTCCTTCCTTCGTCAAACCTCTAATTTCCACCTTCAACTTTCTACCCTTTAACTCCACCTCCTCCTCCTCCTCCACTTCCACCACCAGCTGCTCCTTCCACATGTCAGCCTCAGCGCACCACCTGTACTCAGCCTTCGTCAGCACCTTGGGAAGAGGGGCTGGGGCAATTGAGGTGAAGGGAGGGGGGGGGGGCAATGTCAGGGCCTGTCAGCTGAGTGTTTCTAGGAGATGAGATCCTCTATGACCCTTAGTACTCAGGTGTGTTTGGACGGCCAGGTGTCCACTCAGGTGAATATTCATAGCACACACACACGCACACACATACTGGCAAACATACATATATACATTCATACATACATACATACTAATACATGCTTGCAACACACCTCTTTATCCTTTCTCTTACTGTCTGTTTGTGTTTGTCTGCTTGTCTGAATGCTTGTCTGGCTGTCTATCTGTCTGTCTCTCTGTTCGTCTCCTTATCCTCTTGCTTCTCTTCTTCATTCTTCTCCTCTTCGTTCTTTTCTTTTGTCCCTGCTTATCGTCCTCGTCCTCCCTCTCCCCCTCCTCTGTTTCTTCTTTTCCTCCTCCTCTTTCCACTCCTTTTCTGCATCTTCTTTATCTTCCTACTCCTCAATCTCCCCTTCTTCCTACTCTTTTTCATCCTCCTCCTTATCTTCCTTCTCCTCCTTCCCTTCTCATCTTCTTATACCTTTTCATTTTCCTCCTCAGCATCCTTCTCTTCTTCTCCTTCTCTTCGTCCTCCTCCTTTCCTTCCTTCTCATTATCTTTCTCTTCCTCCTCCTCCTCCTCCTCCTCCTCCTCCTCCTCGCGACAAAGATTGACCGCCCTTCATTTCTTTGTATTTTCTCAGTCAATATCGCCGTTGGGTTTCAGGCCGCCAAGACCAACACAATCAACAGCTTCAGAACCTCCTCCCGAAGGCATTCCCGACCCTCCTGTCTCCTTGTTCTTGTTCTTCTTCTTCTTGTTGCTGCCGGTGACCTTGTGATGTTGTGTGTTGTCTCTGTCTCTGTCTCTATCTATTTCTGTCTGTCTATCTATCTATCTATCTACTCGTATCTTTGTTTGGTGTTTTCTCTTGTTTGTTTTTTATCTTTTGTTTTTGTTGTTTTCTTTCTTCTTCTTCGTTCTTGTCCTCCTCCTCCTCCTCCTCGTTTTTTTTAATGTTTTTGTTTGTTGTTTGTTTGTTTTCGTCTTCACTTCGTTCTTTTCTTGTCCTTGTTTTATTCCTCCTCCTCCTCCTCCTCCTCCTCTTTCTCTTTGTTGGTCCTCTCGTCCTCTCCCATTCGCTTGCTCCTCTTTCTTCGTTTTTATTCTCACCCTCTTCTACTTCCTCTTCCTCCTCCTCCTCCTCTTCTCCTTTTATCTTTTAGTGTTCCTTCCTTCCATCTCCTCCCTTCCTTCACTCTCCTTCCTTCCTTCCTTCCTACCCTTCCCTTCCTTCGTCTTCCTCCTCCTTCTCTCCTCCTTCCTCTCTTCCCCGCATCCCTCCTCCTTTTAGCTTTTTATGTGCCTCCTGAGAGAGAGAGACAGAGAGAGAGAGAGAGAGAGAGAGAGAGAGAGAGAGATTACACACACTGAATATTTAATCTCTTCTATATCCCTTTCTCATTTTGTGTCTTTTATATCCCTCCTCCTCCTCCACCTCCTCCTCCTCCTCCTCCTCCTGGAAGAGATGAATATGGATAAATAGCCTCACTGCATTAGGGTTCAAACACACACACACACACACACACACACACACACACACACACACACAGTCACACACACAAGCTCTTACCCTTCTGTCCCTTCAACGTCCAGGAATGGCTAAGGTATCCGTCTGTCTGTCTATCTGTCTGTCTGTCTGTGTTCCCGTCTGTCGTTCTGTTAAGGCGGCAGTGGCTTCGTCGTCCCGCGGTGGCTGAGCTTCCTCTAATAAGCCAATTTATATGAAAACCATCTCATTCTTCCCAAGCCTTGAGATGCCCGTAGCCAGACCCGCTCCGCCCCTACCCCGGCCGCCAGCTCACCACTACCCCGCACCTTACCCCGCCCTATCCCGCTCTGTCCCTGCTCTTCCCCTACCCTGCTCCCTACCAAGCCCCTTCCCCCTCCACCTCACCACTACCCCGCACCTTACCCCGCTCTATCCCGCTCTGTCCCTACTCCTCCCCTACCCTGTTCCCTACCCAGACCCTTCCCCCTCCACCCCTACGCCGTCCAGCCTAAAGGAGCGCTGTGGGAATGCTTCTGAGGGACACCTGTGAAATTACTCCTCAGCTCCGTTTCCACACCCGCCGCTACCCACCACCACCACCACCACCACGAGAGGACGGAATAGAATGGCCTCCTCCTCCTCCATCTAAGTTTCTAGCCGTCTTAAAGGAGAGGTATGGTAAGGCTACTGATGGACACCTGGAAATTTACTCTCAGGTTCTTCTAGCACGTCAACAACAACTATGGAAGGGTGCCGTAGGCCTACCTCTTTCGTCTAATCTTTTAATTGCCAGCTGGAAAGTAGAGGCAAGAGTACTGAGGGAAAATTACTCTTACCAAAGGACGCCATGGAACTGTTTATATCTAACCTGTTTACCGTTGACGTGGAATGTTGAGGGAATGCTCCTAAAGACTCCTGTGCCAATCTCTCCATGGTTTCCGCATCCTCATCACCGTACTCAGAGCACAGTATTTATCGGTTTCTGACGCATAAAGATCGCCAAGAAACATCAGGAATTAACTATTCTAACGATAATTATAAATGAATCCCGTTATTGGGGTCCAGGAGACAGTTTTTGGGTCTTAAGTCGGTAAATATAAGAGGTTGAGTACGACAGTCTGCCAACGTTGGTCCTCATAGCCACAAAGGACGTTACCGAGTTCCCTTTTCCATCCTCCACCGTGCCAAAGAAGAGCTGGAGGAAGGATAATGAAGAAAGGATATACGATTACTCTTCTGGTCCTTCCTACCACGGCCCTTTCCTACACTCTCTCCAAAAGTATCGCTAAGGGAAAGGAAGCCACAGAAGACCGCTTGTACCATTACTCTTTAGGTGCCGGCCACAGACCACATCCACACTCCATTCTAACGAAGATCTGAAGGAAGGAAGGAAGACTGCCAAAGGACTCCTGTACCACCATAGTCTTCAATCCACTACTCTCTTCCACAACCAAGCACTGAGGATCGCCACTACCCACCATCACCCTTGTCATCCCTACGTCGTCTACATCTGTCCGTCTCAGTGAAGATGCCAAGGGAAACTACTGTCCAATCTAGCTTTGACTTGTCTGTCTGTGTGTCTGCCTGTCCATCCGTCCGTCTGTCTGTCTGTCTGTCTCTTTGTTTCCCGTACTGTA
>NC_066509.1:1407018-1497018 GCF_024679095.1 Eriocheir sinensis | reverse complement strand
GAGAAAAAAATGTAGAGATAGAGCAGGCTTAGAGGTACAGGTGTGATGGGTGAGGTTGTTGTCTTGGTTGCCTTAGGTGAGGTGTGTAAGATTCTGCGGTTGAGCGAAATGCGGGGCGATAAAAATTGAAATAGTCCACGATTGAAATGAAAAGGAACAAAGAGAAAAAAATGTAGAGATAGAGCAGGTTTAGAGGTAAGGTGTGGTTGGTGAGGGTGTTGTTTGGGAGGTTTCAGGTGAGGTGTGTAAGATTCTGCGGTTGAGCGAAATGCGGGGCGATAAAAAATGAAGGAGTCACCGAGAAAAATGAAAAGAAACAAAGAGTCGCTTAGGGTGAATACGCCTTGTAATGGTGGAGATCAATCTTGCTGAAAATGTTTGTGTGTTAAGAATGGCGGCTGATCCTCCTCCACCTCCTCTTCCACCTCCTCCTCCTCCTCTTCCACCTTCTCCTCCTCCTTCTTCTCCTTCTCCTTCTCCTACTCCTCCATCACCGCCTACACACTTATTCACGGCGTTTATGTTATTGTTATTGTTGGTGATTGCTGTGGTGGTGATGATAGTGGTTCTGTAGTACTGTAGGGAGCGCTATTCATTGTAGATTGTATAGTTAGTTATTGTTGTAGTGATGGTGGTGGTGGTGATGGTGGTGGTAATGACAATGGTTTCGTATCTCTGTTGGGACCGCTATTCTTTTGTAGAGAGTGGATAAGGTTAGTTTTTGTAGCAGGAGTAATAGTAGTAGTAGTAGTAGTAGTGGTGGTGGTGGTGGTGGTCTCTTGGGAACTAAAGGCGAAGTGAAAACGAAGAGGGCGTTGATGGTGCCGAAGAGAGAAAGAGAGAGACTAGTGAATCTCTCTCTCTTCCTTCCCTCTCTCTCTTTCCCACCCTTTCTCTCTCTTTCTCTCCCTCCCGCTCTCCCACCTTCTCTCCCTCTCTCTCTCTCAGTTTCTCGCCTTTAAATGAGGTCCTGGGCACGGGAGGCGCGTCGTGTGGCCATGTGTGGGGATGCGTGCGTGATGCGACGATTCACTGTTTACCACTTAATGACTTTTGCCGCAAGACGAATGTTCGGAGGAGGGAAGGAGAGGGGAAGGAGGAGGTAGGAAAGGGTAGGAGGAGGTAGGAAGGAAGGAAAAGGACAGGGAAAGTGGTATGATTGGAGGAGAGGGGATGGGACAGGTAGGGAACGACGAGGATGGTAGAGAACGTACAGGGAAAAAGGTATGACGGTGGAAAAAGCGGAAGAGAAGGAGGTATGACAGTAGGGAGAGAAGGGAAAGGATGGGAAGGAAGGGAAAGGAGGAAGGAAGGCCAGAAAGGGACAGAAAAGGTGGTGGGATTGTAGGGAAGAGAAGGGAAAGTGGTTGGAGAGGAAAGGGAAGGGATAGATACCAGGAACGAAGGGTTGCGGATGGAATGGATAAGGACTTCGAGGCGTGGGGAGCAAGAAAGGATAAAAGAGAAGCTATAAATAAGTATCAAGAGTAGAAAGAGATCTGAAGGAAAGAAAGAAGAAGAAAGAAGGATCATGGCCTAGGGAAGGAAAAAAAGGAACAGAAAAGAAAAGGAAGGAAAGGAAGGGTAAAGAATAGATATCAAGAGTAGAAAGAGATCTGAAGGATAGAAAGAAAGGAAGGAAGGAAAAAAAGGGAACAGGAAAGAAAGGGAAGGAGATGAAGGGTAAGGGGATGGTCGGCTTGCTGGCGATTCCCCTGAGTGAGTGAAGAGCCGCAGGTGGGCCAGGTAAGAATGAGGCGACACTGATATTGATGACCTTAATTAGAAGAGCCTCCAGCAGCCACCCTCCTCCTCCTCCTCCTCCTCCTCCTCCTCCTGAAGCGTTGTTGTATATATTAAACGAAAGACAGATGAAAAGTAGTTTAAAGGGAAGGCCATGTTTATTTTTATCTTGGGAATGAATGGAGTTGGATGTGGTGATGGTGGTGGTGGTGTTGGTGGTGGTGTTGATGATGGTGATAGTCTAAGTGATGGTGAAAAGTGATTATACAGTAAAAAAAGAGAAGGAAAGGATAAATAGTGAGTGAAATAAGTATTTTTTGTAAGGAAGAGAGAAAAAAAATGAGAGAAAAAAGGATGAATGTCTGTAGGCAGTTGAAAATTGACCCTAACTGTCTTCAAGGTCTGTCTGTCTGTCTGTCTTTGTTCTCTCTCTCTCTCTCTCTCTCTCTCTCTCTCTCTCTCTCTCTCTCTCTCTCTCTCTCTCTCTCTCTCGGCACCCTTCATCAACGTCAGCGCTGTAAAAGTCTCTGAACATTAGTTATTTCGCAGCAAAACATTCCGCGGATCATTTATGTCTTTTTCGTGTGCGCCGCGGGGTAAGTCAGAACCCCAGAGCAGCTAAATTACTAATCAACTTTCGTATTACGGTGACTAATGAACTAAATGTGTCACTGACCTCACAACACCACCACCACCGCCGCCACCGCCATCACCACTGCCGCGTCCTCTGCCTCAGTCATTGTCGTCGCTTCTCGGCTTAGACCTGGAGTTACCACCGCCGACGAGAACCCTTTTTTTCCTTAGAGGCTCAGAAAACTTAATTATCTGCATGGAAATCGAGGTATTCGCAGATGTTTTTGCGTTGATTTTTTTTTTGTTCAGCGAGGGAGACGACTCAAGGGCAAAAATACAAAAAACAGCAACAAAAACACCTCGCCAAGACGCTGCTACGACATAATAAAATAGAACGAGAGATGAAAAGAGATTGTTTGAGTACGTAAACTCCTCCCGAAATTGACCTCTCTTTTGGACACTCCGCTTAACTTTTTTTTATAGGAGCTGTGATTTGTGGGCCTTTTTTTCATTAATGTTTTTTTTTTTCCCTTGAGTTGTGTCCTTTACTGTAAAAAAAACCATTGATATGAAGACCTGCTTTGATTAGTGATTATATCCTAACACTAGGCAGCCAATTCGGTGCAATAATATATTAAATTTAATGGGTACTGAGCATAGTTATTCGAAGGAAGGATTATAAAGTTGCATTAGTATTCTGAAGAGATGCTGGACGAAATATAACACTAGACAGCCAATACAAAGCAGTGATAAGTCTAAAATTTCAACGGTACTTAGTAAGATTATTAGGCGACATTTGTATTCTGAATGGATGCTGAACGTGCGAGAACGAGCGTGAGAAAGAAAGATGAAGATACAAACATTTAAGGAAGAGGGAAAAAAACAAAATAAAAAATCAATGATATTAGACTGACTTGCATTATTTTAGGACTTAACATAAAAAAAAAAATTGAAATGCACAAATAAGTTGGATGTTTGTATGCTCGCAAAAAATACTAAGTGTCAGAAATAGTCAAAGGGATGATGAGAAAGAACAATTATACGAACTAAATACACTGAATGAGTTAACCGTAAGAAGCCAACATACCGACAGACAGGACCTTCTTTGTGTTAGGCCGCGTTCCTGCGACCTCCGGCAACAGGAAACTGAACGTAATTATAAAGGACTAATTATCGCGTCTGTTAGGTTCTCGGAGTTTTTCTTAAAGAGTGACGTTAAGCTAATCATCGCGTAATTAATGAACAAATTAGAGGAGGACGAGTGTGTGTAATGGGGGGAGGGGGAAGGGGGGGGGGTGGAAGGTGTGTTGTGTGTGCGTGTGTGTGTGTGTGTGTGTGTGTGTGTGTGTGTGTGTGTGTGTGTGTGTATGTGCCAGCAAAGTCACCTGTCCGCTGCCACCTGGTCTCCCTAATTGGCCGTTCCTTACACCTGTTCTTTCATGCAGAGTTTGAGTTTTCCTTTCTCTTCCATTTTTTCCTATTCCATTATTTCCATTTTCTTCAATTCATTATTTTCTCTTTCTATTATTTCCATTTTCTACATTTTTTCAATTTTTTCATTTCCATTTTTTCCAGTTTTTGAATTGTTCCATATTTTTCTATTTTTTATTCATTATTTTCTTTTCCCACATTTCCATTTTCCATATTATTTCGTTTTTCTATTATATTTTTTTCTATTCATATTTTTTTCCCATTTTTTCTATTCATCATTTTTCTTCATAAGTCTACGGGATCATTTACCCACGTTTCGATACCTTACATAAATTTTCTTGTATTTCGTTTTGTTATTCTCTTAACTCTATCAAGTTCTATTATTCATCATCGTCATCATCATCATCATTATCATCAGCATTCTTTTCCTCCTCTTCCAGTTCGCCATCATTAATATTATCATCATCACATCAATCAATCTCTACTTGTACCTATTAGATCAAAGGCCTTTCCTAACGTCATTCCTTCTCATCCTTTTTCCTTCCACTCTTCATTTGGTTCTTCGCCTCACCTAACCTTTCTTGTACTATGTTTTTCTATTCCATGTGGCATCTATGATTATCTCCTCCTCTTCCTCCTTCTCCTCTATATTATTTGTTTTCTTTATTTATTTTCTTCACCTGGCTCTTCGCCTTACCCAACCTTACCTTTCCTTTTAATCCCATTTACATATCTCTTCCTCTATCTGTGTTTTCTCCTCCTGTTACTGTTTATTTATTCATTTCCTTAAAGCCACACAAACACTCACTCATGTACATTAGTAAACACGAGAAGCTTCCAAACACACACACACACACACACACACACACACACACACACACACACACACACACACACACACACTCAGGTAGGCAAAGTGTGTGTGTGTGTGTGTGTGTGTGTGTGTGTGTGTGTAAGTCTCTCTCTCTCTCTCTCTCTCTCTCTCTCTCTCTCTCTCTCTCTCTCTCTCTCTCTCTCTCTCTCTCTCTCTCTCTCTCTCTCTCTCTCTCTCTCTCTCTCTCTCTCTATTTTACGCTTTTCAGAATTTAATTTTCCTGGGAGAGAGAGAGAGATTTGTGGAACTGTATCCGAATTTTAGTTACGAGGTGGAGGAGAGAGAGGAAAAAAAAAGAGAGGAGGAAAGAAGCGTCGCAAGAAGTAATGGAAAAGGTAGTGAAGCGAGAGGTGAAGCAGGAGGATGAGGAGGAGGAGGAGGAGGAGAAGGAGGAGGAGGAGAATAAAAAGGATAATGAGTTGATGTAGGGAGGAAACAAGTTAATGAAAAGAGAAAAAAACTGCGGGAATAAAAACGAAGAGAAAATAGAGGAGGAGGAGGAGGAGGAGGAAACAGCTTGATGCACGTAGGAAAAACGGCAGGAAAGAAAAACGGAAAGGAAATGCAGGAGAAAGAGAAGGAGGATGAGGAGGATGAGGAGATGAAGAAGGAGGAGGAAAAGGAGATAAAAGAGAATGAAAAAGAGGATGAGAAGGAGGAAACAGCAATACGAAGAGTGGAGAAACGAACAAGAAAGAAGAAAGATTAGAAGACAAAGGACGAGAAAGAGAAGAAGGAAGATTAGGAAGCAGATAAGAAGAAGCCGAACAAAAAACCTGGTACAAGAAGATTAGGTCAAGGATAAGAAGATGAAATAGATAAAGCAAACGATTAAAAAAGGAAGAAAACAACGAGGAGGGAAAATAACATGGGAAAGAGAAGTAATGATTATGGTGAAGAGGAGATAAAGGAAGGAAAGAAAAAAGAAAAACAGGGAAGGAGAGAGAGAAAGGAAGGGAAAGAAAAGACACGCAGGAACGCATCTAACTCTGAAAAAGCGATTACAGTCATGAGGATATTGGCGGAGCAGAAGTTACTAAGATCATCGAGGCGCGTCTGGGAGTCGAGAGAGAGAGAGAGAAGGGAGTCGCAAGAGAATGGCAATGAAATGAATGAAGAGAGGAGATAACAACAGCTGGGTGATGATTAATTGGGGCTGAAGAGACGCTTGATAAAGGTTTGTTAAGGAGAATAGAAAGAATGTAACCTCGGAAGTAAATAGATGAAAATGAAGAGAGAATACAATAAGTGCGTTTAAGAAAGATTCAATTCCAGAGAACGAAAGAGAAAGAGAGGAAGAAGAAAACTTATAACGTATTGAGTATATGAACAACATGATCTAAAAATACGTTTAAGCGAGAATAAAAAGCAAAATAAAGAGGAATTGGAGGAGGGAAGCAAAACAATAGAAGTATTTAAGAGAGAGTTAGAGAGAATTAGAGAAGAAGAACACTTAAAACGTATGGAATATATAAACAACATGATCTGAAAATACGTTTATAAGAGAATAAAAAGATCCAGAAAAGAGGAATTTTAGCAGGGAAGTTAAACAATAGGAGCATTTAAGAGAGTTAGGGAGGATCAGAGAAAGAGGAAAACTTAAAACGTGTTGAATATATAAACAACAATCTAAAAATACGTTTAAAAGAGAATAAAAAGATCCAGGCAAATGGAATTGGAAGAGCATTTAAGAGAGATTCAATTCTAGAGAGAAAGGGAAGAGAAAGAAAACGTAAAATATATTGAGTTTACAGACAAGATCTGAAAATACGTTTAATAAAGAATAAAAAAGCACAATAAAGAGGAATTGGAACAGGGTAGCAAAACAAAAGGAGCATTTAAGAGAGATATTCAAAACCAGAGAAAGAGAAGACCAGAGAGAGAAAGTGGTAAATCTATAGACGAGATGATGCTGGAAATACGCTTACGAGGGAATGAAGAATCCAACCCTACATAAAAAAAAAGAAATAGAAAAGAGATCAGCCAGTAATAGATGGTTTTAAAAGAGACTTAATACCAGAGGGAGAAAAAGAGGAAAGAGAGGAACATAGACTACAAAATAATGATTAGACAAACGTATTTAAAAGAATGTGAAGAAGAAAATAAAATAAAAACGACATATCATTAGAGAGACCTGATACCAGAGAGAAAATGTGAGAGAGAGAGAGTGGAGAAGAAGAGGAAGACAAGAAAAGAGATGAGAAGAGAAGAGAAACAGAGAAAGAGAAAGAGAGGAATCAAATGCAATAAAATAACGAACGTATGAAGAATATAATAAAAAAGAAAAGCGGAAGTGAGGGAGAAGGAAGAAAGACGCCAGCAGAGCACACAGAGAAGAAAATGGAAGAAAGCAGAGTTAATGAAGTCGATAACATATGCATTTAAAAAGAGACCAGAAGAAGAGGAGAGGATAACAAAGAAGCGATAAATATAAAGACAATTTCACGATTTCTGGGAGGATAAATGAGCGGTAAGGAAGAAAGGAAGCGTCAATACGTGCATGAATAAAAGGGGAAGAGAGAAAAAGTGATAAAAATGGAGATAAAGATTGTAAAAGCCAGACGGAAAAGCAGAAAAAAGAACGACCGAGTATAGAGAATTATTATTTCCGTGAGATCAAAAGTGAAAAAGGAAAGGATTAGATTCGTTAGCGAGGGAAAAAATAGATTCAAAATGTACGCAGATAAAGAATTCAACACCAGAGGAGAAGAAGAGAAAAAATAGGTGATTATATACATTTTTTCACTTGAGATTAGTGACTTAGAGAAATATATACCGTATCGAAAAATGGATGAATAAAAGTGTTTGATGTGAAAAAAATATACTTAGATGAGAATACAACAAAGAACAAAGATTACTGACTTAGAGAAATATATAACTATCAAAACATGAATAGATAAAATTGTTAAAGGTGAAAAACATGAACAGAACTTAGATATAAACAAAGAATAAACTGTAAATAGATAAATAAGGGTACAGGAACTGAGGGCGGAGGGGAAAGAGAAAAAAAGCATTGGCTGTATAAAATTATCGAAACGTGGATAAATGAAAATATTAAATGTAGAAAAATAAGGACTAAACTTTGGTAAATAAATATATAAAGCAATAAATAGATAAGCAGAGAAGCAAGAACAGAGGGAGGAGGGGAAAGACATAAAAAAATAGTGATTATATAGAAAACATTTTAAAATTACTGATTAAAAAACAGGACCAAAACACGGGTGAACATTGAGTTAGAGGCAAACTGATAAAACTTGCAAATAAAAAAGAGTAAAGACCAGTGGGTGGAAAGGAAAAAAAAGTAGAAATAAAAACACATTCAGTAATATGTTTATGCAGATTATCATTATTTTATTGATTATGAACGTGGAGAAAAAGAGAGAGAGAGACAAATAAAGGAAGGAAGGAAGAGAAAGAAAGAGAAGAATAAAAAAAGAAAAGAAATAAAGAAAGAACGAAAAAGAAAGAGAGGAGAAACGTTAGGAAAGAAAGAAAGAAAGAGCGGAAAAAGGAAAGAACCGAAGAAGGAAAGAGAAGTTAAAAGAAAGTAAAAAAAGAAGGAAAGTAAAAGGAAGAAAGAAAGGATGGAAAGAAGGAAAAAAAGAAGGAAGGAAGGAAGGAAAGAAAGAAAGAAAGGAAAAAAGGAAGCGAGCGAGAGAAAATAATTGAGAGAAAGTAAGGATGGAGGAAAGAAAGAAAGAAAAGGAAGAAAAAAAGAAAGGAAGAAGCAGAAAAAAAAACCCCGAATCAAAAGAAGAAGAAAATAATTAAACACGCACCAAAAGAAGAGTTTAAATAAAGATACAAAGAAGAAGATTGAAAGATGCGATAATCGGTGACGAGGAAGAAGAAGAAAATGTACAGAGGCAAAAAAAGGTTCTCTCTCTTGATGATGAAAAGATAAACATGTCAAAGAGAGATGATAAAAAGAAGAAGAAGAAGAGGAGGAGGAGGAGGAGGAGGACGCGGAATATGTACTGATTCAAAGGTTGTTTCTTCTCTTGATGTTAAGAAAAATTAGTGAAAGAAAGATAAGGACGCGGCGTTTGACTTGAGATGAGAAAGGAAAAAAGGGAAGAGGAGGAGGAGGAGGAGAAGGAGGGAGAAGGTAGATGATGCAGCCAGTCAGATGGAATGAAAAGTCGATTAAAAAGGAAAAGAAAAATAGGAGGCAAGAATAAAAGGAGAAGGAGGATGAAGAAAGGAAGGAAAGATGGAAAAATAGAAGATTCAAATGAACGAACGAAATAAAAAAATAGAGGAAAAAGGAAAATAAGTAGAAGGAGGAGGAGGAGAAGAGACACAGCTAGACAGACTGAATGAAAAAGTCGATTGAAAAGGAAGAGGAATAAAAGGGAGAGGAGGACGAGAAGGAGGCAAAAATGAATAAAAAAAAAGGTAGAGAGGAGGAGGGTAAATATGGAGGGAAGGGAAGGAGGAGAATATGTTTACAGGCAGATCAAAGAGACAATTATAAATATCAGAGAGAGAGAGAGAGAGAGAGAGAGAGAGGGAGAGGGAGAGTGGAATACAATGGAGATCAAGTCGTGTGTTGTCTGGAAGATTAAAAAAAAGTTAAAAAAAATAAAAAAAGTTGAAAGGAATATTTAGTTTTTGTCGATCGATTTAAAATGTGAGAAAAAGAGAAGAGAAAGAAAGACAAGGGAAGGGTCAAAACGTGTTGCTCTTAATCTTCCTCTTGCTATTCTTCCTCCTCTTCTCGCTTTTCCTCTTCTTTTTCTTCCTCTTCTTACTCCTAATCCTCATCATCATCAAGGCGTTTTCCCCTTAATCTTCCTCTTCTTATTCTTCCTCCTCTTCTTTCTTTTCCTTTTCCTCTTCCTCTTTTTCTTATTTTTCCTCCTCTTCATTATCATCTAGACGTGTGTCCGTTAATCTTCCTCTTCCTGTTCTTCCTCCTCTTCTTTCTATTCCTCTTCTTCTTCGTCTTCTCTCTTTTCTCCTTCTTCTTCACCTTCATTTTCTTCCTCCTCCTCCTCCTCCTCTTCAAGACGTGTTGTTTGAAGAGGACATTGTTTTATAAAGGGAGAAAAAAAAAACATTGAAAGCGATTACAAAAGTGAGAGCAGGAGGAAAAAAAATGATATAGAGTATAATTAAAAGGACTTGCCTGTCATTGTTCCCTCGCCTTTCATCACACATCATTCTTCGTGTTCTCAAGAGACGGAGGAGAGAGCTCCGAGGGAATTAAAAAGAACATTCACTTCCTTTTTTTGTTGTTGGATCACTCAAAGTTTTTTTTTCATGGAATTCCTATTATGCATACTCTCTCTCTCTCTCTCTCTCTCTCTCTCTCTCTCTCTCTCTCTCTCTCTCTCTCTCTCTCACACACACACACACACACACACACACACACTCCAGAAACTTGTGTGGAGTGACGATGCTTGACGGGCCAGAGTCACGCGGGGCAGGGCGAGGCAAGGCGGTGACAGGGACGGGCCGAGGCTTCCCCAGATAGCATAGTGACTCCCGCCGCGGACAAGTTCCCACACACGACAGGCCTGATAGCAACTTTGGCAGGTGGCGTGCGAGGCTGTCGATGTGTTGGGCGACTGACAGGTACATAGCTGGGGCGGGTAATATGTTCTCTTTCTCCTCTCGTTCTCTCTCGTTCTCCTTGTCTTTTGCTCTCTCTCGTCCTCTGTCGTTCTCTTTCTTTGCGTTTTTCTCTGTCTCACTCGTCTATTTGTTTTCCTTCTTTTTTTATCTCGTTCTTTTCTATATTTTCCCATACTTTTCCTTATCAGTCATTTTAAATCTCACTCAAATATTGTCATTATTTAGAGGAAAAGAGAAAGAAAACTATCGAGAAAGTGGAAAAAGAGAGGAAAACAGAGGGAAAGAGAAAGAGGAAGAGGAAAGATTGAAAGGGTTTGAAGCGAAGCAATGGAGTAGATAGAATTCAAAGAGAGAGAGAAGACACGGAAGAAAGGAAGGAATCAAGAAGAAAAATAAAAAAGAAGAGGAGGAAGAGGGAGAGAGAGGAAAGGAAGGGTGTGAAATGGAGAATAAAGTAATTGAGGGTTTGAAGGGAGAAGTGAGAAGAGGGTGAGCAGTGAGGCGAAGGAGGAAGAGGAGGAGGAGGAGGAGGAGGAGGAGGAAGTAGTATGTTGAAGGGGGAGGGGAGGAGGAGAGGCGAAGAGGGAGGGAAGAAAGACACTCGTGAGAAGAAGGAGAAGGAAAATTGATGATGGAAGTTAAGAGGAGGAGGAGGACGAGGAAGGAGGAAGAGGAAGAGGAAGAGGAAGAGGAGGAGGAGGAGGAGAAGGAGGAGATGAAAATAGAGATGCAAGTAGCAGAAGGAAAAGTTACCAAACGAATAGAGAGAGAAACTGGTTTTGGAGAAGGAAGAGAAGTTAAAAGGAGGAAGAGGAAGAAGGGGAAGAGAGAGAGGAGAGGGGGAGGAGGAAGAAGAAGAAGAGGAGGAAGAGGAGGAGGAAGAGATCGAACTGGCAGTCAATAAAAAAAGATAAATATAAAATCATAAGAAATTCCAAGAAAGTGTAAACAGTTTATTCTCTTAAAAATTTCATCACTGCCTTTATCTCCTCCTCCTCCTCCTCCTCCTCCTCCTCCTCCTCCTCCTCCTCCTCTTCCAAGCGGTTCTCCTCATTTCCAATCTCATCCCAGAATCATTTCCACCTCTCTCCTCTCTCTCTCTCTCTCTCTCTCTCTCTCTCTCTCTCTCTCTCTCTCTCTCTCTCTCTCTCTCTCTCTCTCTCTCTCTCTCTCTCTCTCTCTCTCTCTCTCTCTCGATTAACGTTTATGTCAGTTTCTGGGTTTATTTTGATGCTTCTATTGACCTCAAGGGAGAGATGACGAGACGAGAGAGGAGAGGGATGCTGGGAGATGACGGGAGATGAAAGGACATAGACAGGAAGGAGGAGGAGTTGAGGGAAGACGAGAGGAAGAGGAGGAGGCAAATAGAGGAGATGGGAGGCGAGTAAGAGGGTAAAAGAAGGGAAAAGGAAGATGAAAGAGGGTATTAGAAAGAAGAAGGATTCTGGAAGAAGGGAGATGAAAGAGGAAGAGAGGAGGAAGAAGTAAATAAAAGGAGGTAGTGGAGAAGACGAAGGATGGAAAGAGAGAAATATGGAAGGAAGAGAAGAGGAAGAGAGAAAAGAAACTTGGCAGAAGAAAAAAATCGACAAGAAGGAGAAAGAAGAGTAACAAAATAAAGAGGAGGAACATAAAAGAAGATAAAAGAGAGGAGAATGAGGGGAGGAAGATAAGAAAAGGGGAAAAGAAGGAGCTCGGAAAATGATAATATAATAATACTGAAAAAGACACTCATAACCTCGATGATGAAGTCAGTGATGAAGGGAGAGAGGGAAGGGAGATGGGCAGAGAGGAGGGAAGAGGGAAGCAAATATAATCAGAAGGGGACGAGAGGAAGGGGGAGAGAGAGAGAGAGAGAGAGAGAGAGAGAGAGAGAGAGAGAGAGAGAGTAGAGGGGAGCGGCGTCGATGGATTTATAATGAAAGGAAGATAGGAAAAGATGAAGTGATTTTGTGAAAGGAAAATAGATAGATAGATAAACAGATAGACAGGTAGACAGATAGTTAGGTAAAAGATAGAAAAGAAAAGGACAGAAGGAAATGAGAAGGAAAGGAAGAAATAAAAGGAAGAAAGAAGGAAGGAAAGGATAGGAAAAAGGAAAGGAGGAAAGAAGGAAAGAAAGAAAGAAAGGAAAGGATAGAAAAAAGGAAAGAAGGAGAGACATGAGAAGGAAGGAAAGAAGAAAATGAAAGGATAAAAAAGAAAGAAAGACGGAAAGGATAGAAGTAAGAAGGAAAGAACATCAGATACAACAGGAAGATAGACAGACATTTAGAAAAAAGGAAGATTAGATACAAAACAAAATAGACAGAAAAAGATGAAGTGAGTTGGTGAGCTTGTTCCCTCGCCGCCCCTGAAAAAAATTAGTGAAGGTATGATAAAAAAGAAGAAAAATAGAGGAGACTAAAATTTGGATGGAGATAAAGTCGGAAATAATAAGAGGAGGAAGAGGTAATAGTGAAAAAAGATGAAGGTTTTTTTTGTAAGGTTTGTGAGGGAAAAATAAGTGAGGATTAGATATAAGAGAGAAAAAAATGGAGAATAATATGGACAGAAAAATGGAAATCACAAAAAAGAAAAAGAAAAGAACCCAATGAAAAGAAGTGACTGTGTTTGTGTTTGTTTAGATATATTTTTGTCTATCTATCTATCTATATTAATTTTATCTATCTATGTATCTATATTCATCTATCTATTCGTGTGTATGTATATATGTATTTGTTTTGTCTCCTCATTATCTATATCTATCTATTCATGTATCTATCCGTGTAAGTAATGTATGTACTTTTCTCTCCTACTCAAACTCTCCCTCGTACACACTTACTCACTCACTCACTCACTCATTCTCTTCTCTTTCCACTCACTCTCACTTACTCACTCACTCAATCTTCTTTCCACTCACTCTCACTCATTCACTCAATCTCTCTTCTCTCCGACACTTAGGATCACTCACTCACTCTTGTCTCGCTTGCTCGTTCTCTCTCTCATTCTCTCATTTCGCGGGGCGTCGAGCGGGCGGCGGCCTAATGTGCTCCGCTAATCCAGCTCAGCGTGGCGCCCGTAATGTGCTCCAATAACAACACTGTAATTATGACGACTGTGTTATTTGAAGGAGGAACAACACAAAGCATTAACTTATTTTCACTCATTTCGCTGTGTTTGCGTTTGTGTGTGTGTGTGTGTGTGTGTGTTGGTGGGTGTTTGTGTGTGCGTGTTTGTTTAGCATTGCCATTCCTGCATCCAAAACAAACGTCCCTTCTCTGTGTGTCTGTGTTTGTGTTTGTGTCATCGTCGCCCAGTCTAATTACCACTTAGGTTTGTCTATTTGTCTTCCTCGTCAAATCACGCTGTTTACGCGAATACAACACCTCTTGCCCCCTACCCCCCATCTCTCTCTCTCTCTCTCTCTCTCTCTCTCTCTCTCGCTCGCCCGCTCGCTCTCGCTCTCTCTCGCACACTACCTGGACACACATTCTATTTTTCTCCAAATCTTCACGGCCGTTCGAGTCTGCGTTTCCTTATTCCAGGGGTTTTCACGGAACCGAAACCTCCTTCTCCTCCTCCTCCTCCTCCTCCTCCTCCTCCTCCTCCTCTTTCTATTCTCCTACTCCTCCTCTTCTTTCTATTCTCCTACTCCTCCTCCTCTTTCTCATTCTCCACCTCCCTTCTCCTCTTTCTCTTTCTCCTCCACCAGCTCCTCTTTCTCTTCCTCTTCCTCTAGATCTCCCTTGAATCCTCTGGCCGTTTCTTTTCTCCTTCAATCGGTTTTTGTTCTCTTATCCTTTTTTGTGTCAGTATTTTCTCTCTCTCTCTCTCTCTCTCTCTCTCTCTCTCTCTCTCTCTCTCTTTTTGGGCTATATCATTTATTCTAATTTCTTTGTATATTCGTTTTATGTCAGTTACCTTCTTGTGGTCATCGTCTTCATTCTACATTTTCCTCTTCATTTTGTTTTCGTAAAGCTCATTGTTAACTCTCCCATCATTTTTTTTTCACCATAATATGCATTCCCTTGTAATCTAACTTCCCCATTCCGTATTTTCTTATATATTTTGTTAGTGTTTGTGCTCTCCCCTTTCCTTATAGCTTTACATGCATTGCTTCGTAGTCTAACTCTCCTCTACCGTGTTTTCTTGTATTCTTATTCTGTGTGTTCTCTCTTTGCATCCGTCTTCGTCCCTCGCCGCTCCATCATCGTCTTGCTCGGCTCTGAAATAGGAAAACTTTATCTGATTTCAAGTTAACGCTCCTCGCCTCTGCTTCCCTCTCTCACCTCGCCTAAGTTTGGCCCTCAGTGGCTATCCGTCTGTATCTAAGTGAGCTATCGTGAGCTATTGTATTCTCTCTCTCTCTCTCTCTCTCTCTCTTGTGTTTTTTTTTTCGTCCCTGTATTTGTATTTCAGGGATTCGGTATTTTTCCTTTTCTTTTTCTTTTCCTTTCTTTTCTTTTGTCATTTTTATCTGCATTTTCTTTTCCTTTTTCTTCTTTTTCTTGTGCTGTCTTTAGGGATGTCGAGCCCACAACTTCTTTTCTTCTTTACTACTACTACTACTACTACTACTACTACTACTACAACTACTACTACTACTACAGCTACTACTAATACAGCATACGAAGACCACAAAGCCGGCACCAAGCGTTTAATCAGACCCAGTACTAAATCGACAGTCTGTCAGCGCGCGTGGCACCCTCCGGACAGGAAGGAAATTTGCTTAGTAAAGATTTAACCCAATTTTTATCAACGCCAGGAACAGGTTATTCTCTTTCTCCTTCTCCTCCTCTTCTTTTCCCCTATGTTACTTTGTCTCTCCTCTTGATCCTCTTTCTTTTACTCTTCTTTCTCTTCTTCTTTGTCGTCTTTTTCCTTCCTCTCTTCTTCTAGTATGCCATCTTCCTCCTCCTCCTCCTCCTTTTCCTTCTCTTCCTGCTCCTTCTCTTCTTATTCCTTCCTCTCCTCCTCTTGTGATACGTTCTCCTCCTCTTCCTCCTTCTCTTTCTGCATTCGACTCTTCCAAATAAAGTTTTTTCTCCTTTTTCATTTTTCATTTTCCTTCCCTTTTATTTTATCCTTATCCTTATTTTCCTTCTTCCGTTCCAGCACCTTTTTTTTTTTTTTACTTTTCTCCTCTTTAGTTTCCTACTCTTACTCCTTTCCTCTTCCTCCTCTTCTATTTTACTTCTATTTAATTTTTTACCTTTTACTTCTACTACTCAACCGATTTTTTTCCTTTCTGCTTCCTCTTCTTTTTCCATCTCCTCCCTCACCTCCTCCATCTCCTCCTTCTCTTCCTCCTCCTCCTCCTCTTCACTGTTACCACCATCCATCTCCCGGTGATTGTGATTGTCAGCGAAACGGTTGACATATTGGTGGTGGTGATGATGGTGGTGGTGGTGGTGGTGTAGGGAGGGTGTTGATGTAGTAGACCTATTGGTGATGGAAGAATAAGTCATCCATATTCTCTCTCTCTCTCTCTCTCTCTCTCTCTCTCTCTCTCTCTCGTCCCCCCCCCCCCATTAGCCTCCTAGTAGCGCAATGGTTCCCTGTGAAAAATGGTTAATGGGCCATGAAAACGTTAATAGCCGACTCCTCCTTGCGCGAAATTTATGACAGTCGTGAAGGAAATGAAAAATAAGAGTAAATAAAGAAGGCGTTTTGACTTACGGATTCGCGTGCGACGGGGAACGGCTGGGCGGGCTAGCGGGAGGGAGGTTGGATTGGGGGAGCGGTTGGGTGGGGGCGGAATGTCTGGGTGGGTGGCTAGGTGACTAGGGGGGGGAGGGATCAATGGTTAGGTGGGTGCTTGGGGGGGCAGATGAATGGATGGGTGGGTGGGTCAATATCTTGGTGGGTTCCATGTGGTTGGGTGATTGAATGAGTGTGTTATTTAGATACGTTTGGCTGGGTTGGTGGATGACTGGCTGGTTAAGTGGGTGACTGGATGAGTGTCTAGTTGGGTGAGTGGATATAGAATTGGCTGGATGGATGACTGACTGGCTGGTGGCTTAGGTGGCTGATTGGGTGGATGCATGGCTGAACGGGTGAGTGGACGGCTGACTGTCTGGTTGTTTAGGCGGCTAGCTGACTTAGACCGTAGATGAGTGACTGATTGACTGACTGACTGACTGACTGGCTGGAGAGATGTCTGTCTATATGGCTAGAAGATTGGGTGTGAAGGTGACTTAACTAACTGACTGGCTGACTGGGTGGCTAACTGACTGGCTGGGTGAATGGGTGAGTGGCTGATTGTTCGACTGACTGACTGGGTGGGTGAATGGGTGAGTGGCTGATTGTTCGACTGACTGACTAGGTGTGTGGCTGTCTGGTTAGCTGGCTGAGATACTGACTGAGTGACTGGCTGGCTGTGTGTGTGTGTGTGTGTGTGTGTGTGGGGCTTGGGATATGCGAGTCGCGTGGTGGTGAACTATTTTATACCAGTTGCTCTCTTTAAAATACAGATAATATACATCGCTGGTCATATTTTTACATATATTGGGAGGCGGAGGCGGAGAAACTCTTTACGTTCAGCCTCTTTTGAATTTTGTGTGTATATTTATGAGCCTGGGAGGGCGAGGAGTGATGATAATGATGAAGATAACGATGATAAAATTGAGGTATTGCGTGAGGCTTGAGGGTTAAAGATGATGATGATGGTAATGGTAACAACGATGATGAAAATTAGGTATGATGATGAAGATGATGATAAAGACAATGAGAGTAAGAAAAGGAAGAGGGCAGAGAGAGAGAGAGAGAGAGAGAGAGAGAGAGAGAGAGAGAGAGAGAGAGAGAGAGAGAGAGAGAGAGAGAAAGCTAGAAAGGGAAGGAAACTAGGAGTCATCCAAGGCTATAAGAAGAAGGGAGGAGATAGGAGTGAGGGGGAGAGTGAGAAGGGATTGAGAAAGGCAGGCATGGGAAATGGAAGGGATCAAAGAGTTAAGGGAGAAAGGGAGAAAGGGAGGAAGGGAGAAGGACAAAGTTAGGAAGGCAGGGAGTGAATGGAATGGGAGAGGAAAGAAGAGGAGAGAAGTGAAGAAAAAAGATGGACAGCTGAAAATTAGTGAAGAAATGATATGAGTAGAGATATGGGATTATAGAAGAGAAGAGCTATATAGATTGAGAAGAGGATAGACAGATACAAATGCAGAGAGCTAGAAGGGATAAAAGAATAGAGGAATAGAAGAGGTATATAGATTGAGAAGCTAGACAGGCAATCAGAGAAGGTCCAAGAATAGAGGAGAAGGGCCAAACAGATAAGACCTCAACTATACTGATAACATTGATTGTGACGATTACATGAAGTTGAGTTAAGAGCTTGTATTGGCACCCCCCTTCTGACTCACTATTTCCCAGAGGATGTCCCGCGAGCTGAATTTACTTGGCCACCTTTAATCCCTGGCTGATTGACGCTGCAGGTGAGGCAACCCAGCAAATTGAATTACCTTGATCCGCCTTATGCTGTGTGGATTCAACGCCCGGCTTTTCGAAGTGGCTCCGGTGTTGGGAGTCTTTAGCTGTTTGTTGTGTGTGTCATTAAGGTGGTCGTGTTGGTGTTGTTTGGGTTTGGTTTTGGTTGTGGTGTTTCTCTGTTTTTGTTTTGTTTTGTTTTGGTATATGTCTGAATGGGTTGTGAGTTTGGGCTGGTTTTGTGTTTTTGTGTTTGTTAGTGTGTTTGTGTTTTTGTGTGTATTGTTGAGTGATTGGGTTGTGTTTGTTTCTCTTTCTCTCACTCTTTGTCTATCGGTCTGTCTATCTATCTGTCTATTTATCTATCTCCGTAAATGACTCATCTTCTACATTCTTCATTGTTTTGTATGTTTTCTCGTTCTGTCACACACACACACACACACACACACACACACACACACACGCAGCAATGTATGGCTTATTAGGATTATAATTAACTACTATACATTTTTATCTCTGTGATCTAAATTAATTCCCTGAAAACACACACACACACACACACACACACACACACACACACACACACACACGTCAAGTCATATTAAAAAGGAAATTAAAAAGTTGAAATATGAAAATTACTGGAAATGATTTTTATAACTAATGTAGACCTGTTCCGCTTTATTTATATATTTTTTTGTTATGGGAGAAAAAAATGTATTACAGTTTTATTCGTGTGTGTGTGTGTGTGTGTGTGTGTGTGTGTGTGTGTGTGTGTGTGTGTGTGTGTGTGTTGAAATAATTAAAACTGTTGAAATTTTCGATTACTTTCGCCATCAAATCATAAAGTGTGGTGTTTTGCGTGTTTGGAAATAGTAAAATAAGTGTAGGAACTAATTTTACTTTTTGGCGAACCAACGACTTACTTAGTTGAGATTTTTTTTTTTTTTACATTAAGGGAAGCAACTCAAGGGCATAAAAATAACTGAGTAAAAAAAACTGTTAAACACTGCCCGTATAAAGGAAAGTACACGTAGATGAGTGGCCCAAAGAGAGGTCAATTTTGGGTGGAGAATGTTTGTGAAATTAGTCTATCATGTAGTACACAATATTCCTTTACCAGCGAACAGTACAATTCTATGTCAGAGTGGCGGGCGGGGAAAAATATGCATTAGCTATTACATTATTTTCCTGCAACATGTGATGAAATTGTGGCCGGTCCTGACGCAGCGGCGAATTGCAAAAAAAATTCGTCCAGAGTAAAAATTTCATGGAATATAGAATTTTAAAACGATGTATATATATATATATATATATATATATATATATATATATATATATATATATATATATATATATATATATATATATATATATATATATATATATATAATTTTAAATGCGGACGCGGGAAGGCAAAGTTTTGAAGTGTTGGCACGCAGCGCTGTGTGGCGTGGTCTGCCGGCTTTTCAATTTTTAGTTCTGCGGCGCTTTTGTAATTGACTATTCAAAGCGAAACGCCGCATTAAAACTTCTGTACACAATTAACAACGTGGGATTGAGGGCGCGAAGTGCACGTGTTGTCCGGCTTGGGCGTCCGATTGTGGCGCAGAGCACGCGTGGTGACCGCTGGGCAGGGAGGCAGGTCAGGGATGGAGGGAGAAAAGGAAGCTAGGAAGGCAGGGAGGAAGGGAGAGAGGGAGCGAGAGGGAGAGAGCAAGAAAGGGAGAAAAGCAGTAGACAGTAGACAGGAGGATGGGGGAGATAGCAAGGAAGGGAAAGAGGAAGGAAGGAAGAGCGGGAGGCAGGGAGAAGGAGAAAGCTGGAAAGGTATGGAGTATTTTTTTTGCAGCTATGGAGACAAGCAACAAAAGACCCTCTAGGCGCTGCTCCAATAAGAGTAAACAGAACAAAAGCCCAAAAAAGAGGTCTTGTGCTGCCTATAGCTTCTGTGGGCTTTCTTGATGGGCCTCTTGGGCGACCCCAGCCCGTTAGAGGCGCAGGCGAATTATATTTAAAGTGGCTGCCGTGATGTATGACTTTTGCGAGGCCTATGCTGACCCCCGGTGCTCCACTTAACCGAAGTCACTGAAGTTAGGGTTGACTGGAGATCTGGGCAGCGTCTGGGTAATCTTTCGCTTCCCCTGTAAAAAAAAATGTTTGCCTCCTCAGCGTTATTAACAAGCATTTTTTAGGTTATCAGGTAATAGTGTTGTTGCTAATATGAAAACAACAACAACCCGCTATTCATTTGACCTGCAGTATCAGCGCCGATTAGTTTTCCTCGAACACAATGCAGTTCTTAATCAGTGTAATCTATTTTCGGTAATTAAAAAAGCGTTCCATGTTTATTTGTCCCGCCACCAACTACACAATGGCCGAGCAATTAATACTTTTGGAACTGCTATGTTTTCCCGAGAGTGTTTATTATATTTTTCCTTCCCCCTTGCCCTTTGCCACTCACGCACTCAAGCTGGGAGAGAATATTGGTTTTTGGAATAGGTATACGAGGGATGAGCTGTGGATCTGCGGCTGAAACGAACCTGTGATGAGGTGTAAACAAAAGAGGATCATGTGCGTTACCTTTCACATCAGTCTTTTGTTTTGATATACCTTGACTCCCTTACTTGATTCCACATTAAAATTAACGGGTCTATAGAAATGAGTCTTTAGTAAGCAAAAAATCTATTACAGGCAAAAAATACGGTACTGTCAAACGCTAGAACATCAGAATTTTGGGCATAGCTTGTTATATCAGTCACTCATTGGCGTTGAAGTATATCGAACCCTATCCTAGATGTAGTGGCGGTGGTGGTTGAAGAGAAGGAGGAGGAGCACAAGGATGAGAAAGACAAGCATGAAAAGAATGAGGACGAAGGGAGAAGGAAAGAGAGAATACTGGAAGGAGGAGGAGAGTAAGAATGAGGATAAAGAAGAAAGGAAAGAGTGAAAATAAGATAGAGGAAGGTTGAAAGTAAGTCGGGGTTGAAGAGAAGAAAGGAGAGAAGTACAAGGATGAGATAGACAGGGCCGAAGTGAATGAGGAAGAAGGGAGAAGGAAAGATATAATACTGGAAGAAGGAGGAGGGTAAGAATGAGGATAAAGAAGAAAGGAAAAGAGTGAGAAGAGTGAGTGAGAAGGAGGAAGAGAAGCACAAGGATGAGAAAGACAAACACAAAGAGAATGAGGAAGAAGGAAGAAGAAATGAGAAAAAACTAGAATGAGGAGGAGAAGGAATAGGAGAATGAGGGCGGAGATGGTGATTAGGGGAGTGGAAACAGTGGTGTTGGTGGTGGTGGTGGTGGTGAGGCGGGCGGTGGGCGGTGTCAGGTAATTACAGATTCTTTAGTGAGTGTCCGATGCGAGGAATGAATGGTATGAGGTTGACTTCTCGCCGTGGAATGCGTCGCTCAGTGCAGGCCGACAATGAACCCGCGGCTCCGTCTACTGTCACGCCGACGATACGAAAAGAAAATGAAGAAAGAAGTGAATAAATAGGTAATCAAAGAAAATAGAAATGAATAAATACAGAGAGAAAACTTAATGAATAGGTAAATAAGTAGATAATTGAATGAATAAATAAATGAAGTAAGGTAGAAAAAGAGAGAGGAAATAAATGAATGTATAATGATAAAAAATAAGAGAGATAAATTAAATGGAAATATATCGTTGTAATATATTTTCGTTTTGACATTTATTGAAGTTTGGAAGTTAGTAATTTGGGAAGTATTTATTTTTATTTTTATTTTATTTATTTATTCATGCACTCCAATCCACTTGTATTCGAATATTTCTTTTTCTTTTTCACGTTAATTAATTTTCCTTCTGCACCAACGAATTTCTTTATAATTATCTCCTAAATTTTGTCTGCTGACCACATCTTACTATATTTTTCTCTCAGGTTTTCTTCCTTCCTTCCTTCCTTCCTTCCTTCCTTCCTTCCTTCCCTTCTTCCTTCCTTCCTTCCTTCCTTTCTTTCTTTCTTTCTTTCTTTCTTTCTTTCTTTCTTTCTTTCTTTCTTTCTTTCTTTCTTTCTTTCTTTCTTTCTTCCTTCCTTCCTTCCTTCCTTCCTTCCTTTCTTTCTTTCTTTCTTTCTTTGCTTCCTTCCTTCCTCTCTATCATTCTTTCTTTCTCTCCTTTTATCTGTATTTTTTCCTTTCATTTTTCTCTAGGTTTTGTTTTTCCTTATTTATTTTTACTTTTATTTGATTTCTTTCACTCTTTGGTATTTGTATTCAAGTAATGTTTTTTTTTCCCTCAGTTAATTAGTTTTCTTCTTCACCAATATTATCTTCTAATTCTAATCTGCTAACCAAGTCTTAATATATATTTTTTTCTCTCTCCCTGTTTTCCTTCCTATCTTCCTTCCTTCCTTTCCTTCTTTCTCATTTTTTGTCTCATTTTTCCTATAATTTTTCTCTCGTTTCTCTTCTTCCTTCCATCTTTCTTTCTCTCCTTTTGTCTGTAACTTTTTCCTTTATTTTTTTCTCTCCTTGGTTTCCTTTCTTCCTTATTTTCATATTTTCATTCCTTTTGTCTGTACTTTTTCCTTGAATTTTTCCCTCTCTGGTTTCCTTCCTTTCGTCCTTTCTTTCTCTCCTTTTGTCTGTAACTTTTCCTTTAATTTTTCTCTAGTTTTCTTTTCCACCACCAGAGTTTAACGAGAGGCTGCAGGAGGGGTAACGTGCGAATTTCTTTGTGCTCCTTTGTATTCCTTAATTTCGTTCATGTATATATCTCCATCCTTTCTTCTCTCTTTCTTTTTTCACTTCTATTTTTCTCTCCTCATTTGCCATTCATTTCTTCCTCCTGCTTTTCTCTCTAATCTTCCTCCTTGCTCCAGTCTTAACAATTTTGCTTTCTTCGTTCTATTTTCCACCTTCGTTCTGCATAACTTTCTTTTACCTCTCCTCTATGAAAGCTCTAATTTATCCCTTCCTTTCCGTTTCTTCTCCAGATACACCAATTGCCTTCTTTGTTCTATTTTCCAACGCTCGTCCTGCATAACTCACTTCTGTCTCACCTCTATCTAATACCTAAGCCATCTCTACCTTCCTTTTCCTCCTTAAACACCTTACTAACCTCTATCCTAAAATCTGAATATATCTAGTTAAGGTTTTTGTCTCCTCCTACCTACTCAAAACACCCGACTAAGCTCTACCTCCTTCCGTGAAAGTCCTTGTACACGCCTTTTTCCCCTCCCTCTCTGCCCGGAACACACCACCCAACTCTACCTCCATCTCTAAAACGCTCAAGCCACTCTTTCTCTCTCTTCCTTTATCCCCTGAATACAACCCACCTTTTCCCTATCTCTATATTACCCAAACCGCCCTTCCCTGCACCTCCCTGCCCCTTAAAAGCCCCATCCACTCTTTCTGTCTTTTCCTTTATCTCCAGAACGTACTCCTACCATATCACAACAGCACCCCAACTGCCCTTCCTAAGATATCCCAGCCCTTGAAAACCCTTATCCACTCTTTCTATCTCCTCCTCATAGCCCAAAACACACCTTCCACCTCTGCCCTATCTCTCCATCATCTTATACACCCTTCCTTCTACTTCTCCTCTCCACCTCTTTCCACCTCCTTACCCATAATACATAACCCACATCTACCCTATCTTTCTACCACTCCGTCCCCCCTATTCACCTTTCTACCCCAAAACACAAACAGGGAGACGGATAATAACTACACCCACACACCCACACACACACATATACATACACTCCCTCAAGGCCTAGTGATGCTGTGTTCTGGTCTAGTCAAGGGAGGGAATTTGCATCTCTCTGTTGTAGTTCCTTTAGGTCGACGTTTAGCCCCGCCCAGCCGCCGAGCTCTCCGTCCTCCCGCGAACTGCAGCCCCCGAAGACCCCCGCGCTTGCTTTACAAATTGCTTTATGTCCTCCCCGTCTGCCTCGCCCAATTTCTTTAACCTTTTACTCCTTTCCTCCTTCCTTCCTTGCTTCCTTCGTTCTCTCTCTTTCGCTTCTTTGTGTTATTTTTTATTATTTTCTGTGTTTTTTTTTCTTTCCTCTCGACTTCTCTTCGTTCCCTTCAAATGTTTTTTTCCAGTGTACTTCATCCATCCTTCCCTCCCTCCTTCCTTCCTTCCTTCCTTCCTTCTCTCTCTTTCGCTTCTCTTTGTGTTATGTTTACTATTTTTTGTTTTGTTTTTTCTTTCCTCCCGACTTCTCTTCCTTCCCTTCAAATGTCTTTCCAGTTTACTCCATCCATCCTTCCCTCCCTCCTTCCTTCCTTCCTTCCTTCCTTCCTTCCTTCTTTCTCTCTCTTTCGTTTCTCGTTGTTTGTGTTACGTTTATTATTTTCTGTTTTTTCTTTCCTCTCGACTTCTTCTCTTCCTTCCCTTCAAATGTCTTTCCAGTTTACTCCATCCATCCTTCCCTCCTTCCTTCCTTCCTTCCTTCCTTCTTTCTCTCTCTTTCGCTTCTCTTTCTTTGTGTTATGTTTATTATTTTCTGTTTTTTTCTTTCCTCTCGACTTCTTCTCTTCCTTCCCTTCAAATGTCTTTCCAGTTTACTCCATCCATCCTTCCCTCCCTCCTTCCTTCCTTCCTTCCTTCGTTCCTTCTCTCTTTCGCTTCTCGTGTCTTATCTCAACCCTTTTCTGTTTTTCCTTTTTATTCATGGAATTGTTCCTTTACTTTCATTCACTTTCTTTAACCTTTTGCTTCTTCCCTCCTTCTTCTTTGCTTCTTTCTCTCCCTGGTTCTTTCTCTCCTCCTCCTCTCCTCTCGCTATATTTATTATTTTGAGTTTTTCTTTCATTTTTCTTGTACTTTTTTCTCCCCTGCCTCATCCAATTTCTTTAACTTTTTACTCTTCCCCTCCTCCCCTCCTTCCCTCCTTCTCTCCCTCCTTCCTTCCGTTCTTTCCTTGTGTTATGGTTATTCTCTTCTGCTTTTTCTCGTCTTCTTCGACATCTTTCTTTTTTCCTTCGCTTTACTTTCTTTTAATTTACTCATTTCTTCCTTCCCTCCTTCTCTACCTCTTTTCTTATGTTATGTTTATTCTCTTTTTTCTTCTTCTTCTTCTTCTTCCTCCTTTCTTATGTTATGTTTCTTCTTCTTCTTCTTCTTCTTCTTCTTCTTCTTCTACTTCGAATGCTTGCCTTCACTTTCTTATAATTTTATGGTAATGCTTTGGTCTTTCCCTTCCTCTCCTTCTCTCTCTCTCTCTCTCTCTCTCTCTCTCTCTCTCTCTCTCTCTCTCTCTCTCTCTCTCTCTCTCTCTCTCTCTCTCTCTCTCTCTCTCGTCTTCTTCCCTTACTTAACTTTTCCTTCCTTCCTCCTCCTCTTCTTCTCCTCTCAAATGTTTTCTCTCCTCATCTTCCTTCCTCCTTCTCCTTCCACTTTCTTCAATATTTTTACTCCTCCCCTTCTTCTCCTTTACGTATATTTCTTTGCATTACCTTTCTCTTCTTTTTTAGTTTTTTTTCCAGCATTCTTGTTCCTCCCTCCGTTTCTTTTCTCTCTCCCCTCTTCTTTCCTCTTTTCGTTCATGTTTTTCCTTCTTCTCCTCCTCCTCTTCCCTCACCTTCATTTATCTCTCCAGTTTTCGTTTCCTCCTCCTCCTCCTCCTTCTTTCTTTTCTCTCTGTTCCACTTTCTCGTTCTCTCCTCCTCTGTATTCATTCTCTAACCTCTCCTTTGAACCTCTTTTAGTCATTTTTCTTTCCTTTCTTTCTCTTTCCCTCTCTCCGTTTTTCCCTCATTCTGTTTTCACTAGTCTCTCTCTCTCTCTCTCTCTCTCTCTCTCTCCCCTTCTTCATTAGCTAACTCTTTCTCTAGTTTTTCTTTCTCTTCTCTTTCGTCTCTTTATTTTCCTTTCTCCTCCTTTTGTTTCTTTTATTTTCCTGTTTTATTCTCTCTCTCTCTCTCTCTCTCTCTCTCTCTCTCTCTCTCTCTCTCTCTCTCTCTCTCTCTCTCTCTCTCTCTCTCTCTCTCTCTCATTGTGCTTGAGTTTATTTCATATTTAAGAGAGACAGCTAATTAGTTTTTCCCCCATTGTTACTTCCTTTCCTTTTGTTCCTTTCATTTCGATATTTTCTTGCGGTTGGTTTGGCGTTTTCTTCTTTCTTTTCTTCTATTCTTCGTCCTCCTCCTCGTCTACCTCACCCAATTTCTTTAACCTTTAACTCCTTTCTCTCCCTGCTTCCTTCCCTCTCTCTCTTTCTTTCCTTCTCTCCTTCTTTCCTAATGTTATGTATATTTTCTTCTCCCATGTGTGTGTGTTTGTGTGTGTGTGTGTGTGTGTGTTTTGGGGAGGGTCGAACGCCATGTCACCGCTTTACCACGCCTTCCCACGCCTTTACCACGCCTTACCACGCCTTGCCACGCCTTACCGCGCCCCCAAGAAGAGCTCCTCAGTCTGCCACAATTGCGGTGAAGTTGAGGGATTTACAGCATGTGTTTGTCTAAGTGTGTCCCCGCGCGGGTCTTGAATACGTCTGGTTGCTGGCTACCCCTCTGACCAACCTCTCTCCCTCTCTGACTCCTGTCCCTTCCTATCCTCTGTCCCTCTCTCCTCCTCCTCCTCCTCCCCTCTTTCCTTCCCTCCTCTCCTTGGTATCCTTTCTCTCCCCCACTTACAATCTCCCTCCCTCCCTGACTCTCCCGTTCCCTCAGTACTCTTCACACCCTTGCAGCGAGGGAGGAGGTGCCGAAGGGATAGGGAGAGGCTTCTGGAAGGTGGCGGGGACACTTCAGCGGAAAATCCAAAAATATGACCCAAGCCTTTGAGTAATTGCGTGGGTTTAATGCCCGGGGGAAATGATATAGGGCATGGCGGGGGATTTTTTGGTGGATGGTATGGCTGTGGTGGAGGTGGAGGGAGGTGGAGGAGGATTTCTAGTGGCTTGTATTCCATGTTCCACCTTCATCCATTCTTTCTGTCTCTCACTTCCCTTCCACTCCGTTCTTTCCTTCTCATTTTGTTTCCTCCATCATCCTCCTTCTTTCTTCCTTTCCATCTTTCCTATTCCGTTTCTTTTCTTCCTCCTCCATTTCCCCCTCTATCCTTCTTTTATCTCATTTTCCATCATTTCTGCCTCTCTTTCTTCTCTTCCATGATTCCCTCCTTTTTCAGTTCGTTCTATCTCTCCTTCATTCATTTTTTTAATCTCTTTCTTTCTCTATTTCCTTTGCCTCCTTCTTTTATCCCACTTTCCATAATTTCTTCTTCTTTCCTTTCCTTCTCTTCCATATTCCATTCTCCATCATTCATTCTATCTCTCCTTCATTCTTTTTTTTTAATCTCTTCCTTCCTCTATTTCCTTTGCCTTCTTTTATATCGCTTTCCATAATCTTTTCTTCCTTCCTTACCTTCTCTTCCATATTTGATTCTCCTCTTTCATCATTCGTTCTTTCTTTCCTTCAATCCTTTTTTAATCTCTTCCTTCCTCTTCTATTTCCTCCTCCTGCTCCTTTTAAATCTTCCTGAGGTCGCGAGCGGCTTTGAGGACAGGATGAAGTGAAGCCCGCGGGGAGAATGTGTGTGAGTCGCAAGCGCCGTCTGTGTCTGTCAATAAGAGCGGCAGGAAAACACTCGCTAACTGATTCGCGGGTTGTGTCTCGGGCGGCGGCTCATCCTCTTTTGCGATGCCGAGGCTGAAGAAGACGGGTTTGCTTGGGTGGATGGCTTACGTTGCGGGAAGGAAGGGAAGAGAGCGAGAGGGGTAGAGGGGAAAAAAAAGGAAAGGATTGCAGTGAGGAGAAGGTGGTTAGATTGAGGAATAGAGAGACAGTAGAGAAGAGAGGATAGGAGAGGTGGAAAGGAGAAGAAGAATGTGAAAAGGAGAGAAAAGAAGAAGATGAAAGGGGTTAGCTATAGGGAGAAAGATAGAGTAGAAAGAAGAGGTGAAGGAAGAAGGGAACAGGAGAGGAAAGGAAAGATGCGAAAGAAGAGAACGGAAGGAGGAGGAAGGATTTGCATGGAGAAAGAGAGAGGGAGAAGAAAAGAAGGGATTGAAGAGGTGAGGGAAGAAGGGAACAGGAGAGGAGAGGAGAGGAAAGATGCGAAAGAAGAGGAGGGAAGGAGGAGGAAGGATTTGCATGGAGAAAGAGAGAGGGAGGACAAAAGAAGGGATTGAGGAGGTGAGAGAAGAAGGGAACAGGAGAGGTGAGGAAAGATGCGAAAGAAGAGGACGGAAGGAGGAGGAAGGATTTGCATGGAGAAAGAGAGAGGGAGGACAAAAGAAGGGATTGAGGAGGTGAGAGAAGAAGGGAACAGGAGAGGAGAGGAAAGATGCGAAAGAAGGGGACGGAAGAAGGTGAAAGGGTTTGAATAGAGAGAGAAAAAGAGAAAGGGAGAAGAAGAGAAGGGATTGAAGAGGTGAGAGAAGAAGAGAACGAATAAGCAGGAAAGAAGAGAAGCAGGAGAGAGAAAACACGTGAAAATGACCAAACGAGAAGATACGGAGAAATAAGAAACGAAAACAAAACAAAAAATACCCACACAAGAAGAGGACAGGGCGAGAGAGAAGACGCCTTGATAATCCTCCTCAAACTGGATTACAAGGATTAAATTCCACCCCGCGGGCCTTGAGGTAAGCCGATTTATCAGCTCTAAACGACGGGAAGTTGTCGCCTCGTGTCGCAGTGTTCCAGCGCCGGGAAGGTTAGCGCCGAATTCTTAGACATTTCGCAGCCCGGGCACACGCATTCGACAAGGCTCTCGTAGGGGTTGTAGGCATTTCCAGGGGTAGTTTTATGACTTTGGTGGTAGTTTGACCCTTCTGTGCCATGAACCTAAGAAGCATGCATTCAACAAGGCTTTCATAGGAGTTGTACGCATTTCCAGGGGTAGTTTTATGACCCTGGTGGTAGTTTGAGCCTTCCCTTGTACCGTGAACCTAAGAAACACATTTGACAGGGCTTTCGTAGGAGTTGTAGGCATTTCCAGGGGTAGTTTTATGGTCCTGGTGGTAGTTTGACCCTTCTTCTGTACCATGAACCTAAGAAATACACATTTGATAAGGCTTTCGTAGGAGTTATCTGCATTTCCAGGGGTAGTTTTATGGCCCTGGTGGTAGTCTGAGCCTTCTTCTGTACCATGAACCTAAGAAACATTTGACAAGGCTTTCGTAGGAGTTATAGGCGTTTCCAGGGGTAGTTTTATGGCCCTGGTGGTAGTTTGACCCTTCTTCTGTACCATGAACCTAAGAAATACACATTTGACCAGGCTTTCGTAGGAGTTTCGGGCATTTCCAGGGGTAGTTTTATGACCCTGGTGGTAGTCTGAGCCTTCTTCTGTACCATGAACCTAAGAAATACACATTTGACCAGGCTTTCGTAGGAGTTTCGGGCCTTTCCAGGGGTACTTTTATGACCCTGGTGGTAGTCTGCCCCTTCGTGTGTACCGTGAACCTAAAAAAAACACTCACGAGAACCCGAAGTAGATGTGAAGGCATTTAAGGAAGTCCGGAAGGGTTTGAATAGGACAGCTAACGAAAGGGAGTGCCTAACCTAACCTAACCTAACCTAATCTAACCTTTAAAAGAGAGACTGGCGTATACTCAACCATACCTACTAAATTGCCTCTTACCTCACTTCCCTCATTTCCGAAGCCAATATCCGCCACACACAACACACTCCATCCACACCCTCCACCGGGCCCCGAAAACACACTCCACAAACACTCCACTCACCCATTCCCTTCCCTAATCACCAGTCGATATTTCTTTTCTTATTTGTCCACCGCGCAGCAGCCCCTCATCCCGACGTCTCCCTTCCTTCACTCTTTCCCTCTCCCTTTCTCCCTCTCGCTCTCCCATTGTCGTGAGGTATGTACACAGTTAACTATCAGGCGAGGGACAAAATGACCTCATCCATTCGTAATAGAAACTGCCGTCCTTGGAGTGGCGTTTTTATTTAGCTGAAGAGGGAAGGGAAAGGGGAGACAGAGAGAGGCAGTCAGGGAGAGCAGAAAGGTGATGGAAAGGAAAAGTGTTGGTATAGGGAAGGGTTTAAGGATGGAATGAAGAGGGGATAGAATAAGAGGAGACGGAGGTATAGGAAGTTGTAGAAAAAGGAAAGGGGGAAGGTAGGGAGAGGTGTCATGATGGGATGGAGAGGGTATAGAATGAGAGATGAAGGTAGGGAGAGGTGTCATGATGGGATGGAGAGGGTATAGAATGAGAGATGAAGGTATTAGAAGCTGAAGAAAAGGAAGGTAGGGAAGGTAGGGAGAGGTGTCATGATGGGATGGAGAGGGTATAGAATGAGAGATGAAGGTATAGGAAGCTGAAGAAAAGGAAGGTAGGGAAGGTAGGGAGAGGTGTCATGATGGGATGGAGAGGGTATAGAATGAGAGATGAAGGTATTGGAAGCTGAAGAAAAGGAAGGTGGGGAAGGTAGGGAGAGGTGTCATGATGAGATGGAGAGGGTATAGAATGAGAGATGAAGGTATTAGAAGCTGAAGAAAAGGAAGGTAGGGAAGGTAGGGAGAGGTGTCATGATGGGATGGAGAGGGTATAGAATGAGAGATGAAGGTATAGGAAGCTGAGGAGGACGAGGGGAAACTATAGGAAAGGAAGGTATACTCGTAGGTAGAGAGGAAGGTAAATTATGTAGGATCAGAAGGAAGGGAAGGAAGGTAAGGTATTTCAGGGTATAGTATGAGAGATGAAGGTATTGGAATCTGAGGAGGAAGAGAGAAACTATAGGAAACGAAGGTATACTCATAGGTAGAGAGGAGGGTAAATTATGTAGGGTCAGAAGGAAGGGAACGAAGGTAAAGTATTTCAGGGTAAGGTGCGTCAGAGTATAGGATAAGTTATGCGGTTTAAAAATAAGGAATAGGATAAGGATATGGTATTTCAGAGGCTAGGAAGAAGTGTTAAAATGGGAAGGAGAAAAGATATAAGGAGAAAATGGAGGTAAGAGATATAGAAAAAAAAATGGTAAACTAAAGTAAAGAAGAATAGAGTTACAGAAAAGGATGACTTTGGAACTGAAGCAGGAAGAAAGAGGAGGAGGAGGAGGCAAAGAATCAGTCACAAAAAGAAGAGGAGGATTAGGAGGAGGAGGAGGAGGAGGAGGCACAGGAGGAGACATAAGAGGAGGAGGAGGAGGAGGAAAAGAGGAGGGGGGCAAGGCTCTCATCCCCAGCCCAAACATTGACGCAGGCCCCGGGAGAAGGATAAACAAGAGTGGCTTTGTAATGGTAGGGAGGGCATTACACGGCTACCCAAACACCCCTTCTATCTACCCACCTACCTAGATAGAGAGTACAGGGGTATAGGTGAAGTTTAGGTGAAATCTGACGTAGGAAAAAGATTAAAGAAAATATGACAGGAAAAGATGGGGAAGAAAAGGTTATCAGGAAAAACAGAAGAAAGAAACGGCTTGATGAAGACACTGAGGGTAAAAAAAATATTGATAAAAAACTAAAAAACAAAGACAAGTTAGGCTGTATGGAGAGAGTATAAGGAAAATATTAAAGAAAGACAAAGGAAAAGATGCAAGGGAATAGATTGTTAGATAAGACCAGAGAAAGAAAACGCTTAAACTAAACATTATAGACACTGAGAGGTAAGGTAGAGGATTTTGGGACCATGAGAAGAAGGTAAATCGATTGTCAGAGGATTGAAAGACGTGTTGAAAGGGAATGGGAAAGGGATTGAGGTAGAAATTGAAAGGGTCTGTCTACCGATCTACCTATTTACCTACCTATAGGCTGACCTGATATTCTCTCCCTTCCTTCCTGATCCTTTCCTACGCTCTCTTCTGTCACTCCCTTCCCTATTTACCTATTTCACACTCCCTTCCTTCCTTTCTTCCTGACCCATTTCTATGTCCCCCCTCTCTCTCCCTCTCTACAATTTATATCTCCTACCATTCCTGCCTTCCTTTCTGACCCTTTCCTACGCTCTCTTCTATCTCTCCCTTCCCTATTTACCTATTTCACCCTCCCTTCCTTCCTTCCAGACCCATTTCTATGTCCCCCCTCTCTCTCCCTCTCTGCAATTCATATATCCTACCATTCCTTCCTTCCTTCCTTCCTTCCTACATCTCTTTCTCTTTTTCTCCCTCTATCTCTCACTCTCTCTCTCCTCCTCCTTCTTCTTTTCCTCTGTCTTTCATTTCCACCTCTCCCCACTTTTCTTCTTCTTTTTCTTCTTCATCCTCTTCGTCTTCGTCTTTGTTTTCATCTTCATCTTCTCCGTATTCTTGGTCTCGGTCTTGCGCGTCTCATTCGCTTATTTTTCCCCTCCGCTAGTCGCGATGTCAACAGTGCACGGGCGAAGGCTTTCATTGGACGTCAAGGGAAGGAGATTGATAGATTCCAGATGTTTGACGAGGCTTGTTCACTATTTGTACAGGAGGAGGAGGAGAAGAAGGAGGAGGTGGTTGTAGTGGAGGAGGAGGAGGAAGAGGAGGAGGAATGTTATATAAGCAATGACTGATGAAAGAAGTAAGAGATTAGAAGGAAAATGACAGAAAAAGAATATTGAAGTGAATATAAACAGGAAGAAGAGAAAGAGATGGAAGAGAAAGAGGAAGGAGGAAAGGAAGAAGGAGGAAGGGGGATGAACAAAGATAGGAAACGAGAAAATATAATGAAAAGGGAATGAAAATAGGAAGAGAAGAAAGAAAAGAGGGAGGAAAGAAAGAAGTAGAGGAAGAGGAGGAAAGGGGATTATAAGCGTAAAGTTAGGTGGTAAAAATATGTGAATGGAAGGAAAACTAGAATAAAATAATGAAAAAAGGAACATAGATAGAAAAAGAAGGAAGAAGCGAATGAGAAGGAAGGGATAAATAAAAGAACAGGAGTTGGAAATAAGAAGAAAACAAAGAAAATAACGAAGAAGCGAATGAAAATATGAGAAAGAGGAAAGGAGGAAGAAAAGAAATGGAAGAATCAGGAACATACATTAATAACATCAGACTGAAACGAAGCAAAATTATTATAGAGATTAATCACAGTTCAGGAATACGAGGAAGACATAGTAATATATTGAAGGTAACGTAAACAAGAATAATAACGAGAGGAAGAAGAGAGAACGAGGAGGATGAGGAGGATGAGATTAGAAGAAGAAGAAGAAGTAGGAACGGGAAACTAATTAGATAGAAGAAAGGAAAATAACAGTTTAAAAAATATTCGTGATAAGTCGTCGGTGAAATGACGCATAAGATATTGAAGAAGTTCGCGCAAACAGAATAGAAAAAAAAATAGGAAGATGAGGACGAGAAGGAGGAAATATGATAAAGAAGGAAGAGGAGGAGGAGGAGGAGGAGGAGGAAAATAGTTGAAAAAAGAAAGCTATGAGAGATAAATCAAACCAATCAAACAGGAAATGAAAAAAAAAAATGAAAAAATGATGAAGATGATGAGGATGACGAGAAAGAAATATGGAGGAGGAGGAGGAAGAGGAGGAAAATGATAGAAAGAGATAAACATGAGAGATAAATAAAACAAAATATGGTAAATAAGGAGGAGAAAATAATTGAAAAAGATGAATGAGAGAGAGAGGGATGGAAAGTCGGGAGAACAAGGCATAGGAAAATATAATGAAAAGAGAGAGAATGAAAATGAAGAAAAAGAAGAGAGTGAGGAATAAAATATAGAAGCAATAAAGACAAATAATAAAACAAAACAAAACAGAGAACGAAAAGGAGGAGAAGAAGAGGAAAAAGATGGACGAAGTGTAAAAAAAAAAGAGAAAAAGATTAACATGAGAGAGAGATCAAACCAGTTCACTCTTAAATGGAAACTTAGGAGAATGAAGCGTAAATAAGAAAGCAATGATGATGAAAAACAATAAAACCAGAGAACGAAAATGAAGAAGAGGAGGAAGATGGACAAAGGGTAGAAATGAGAGACTTTAGAGGTTAATGGAAGGTCGGGGAGAGAAGGAAGTAAAATATTGAACGAGTGAAAGCAAATACTATTGGAGAAAGAAAGTTTGGGGGCGAAGGAATGTGAAGGGAAGTGAAAAAATTGGAATCGAAGAAGAAGAGGAGGAAGATGGACAAAGTGTAGAAATAAGAGACTTTAGATTGTTTAGAAGGTAATGGAAGGTCGGGGAGAGAAGTAAGTAAAATATTGAACGAGTAAAAGCAAATATTATAGGAAAAAGAAAGTTGGGGGGCGAAGGAATGTGAAGGGAAGTGAAAAATTTGGAATCGAAGAAGAGGAAGATGGACAAAGTGTAGAAATAAGAGACTTTAGATTGTTTAGAAGGTAATGAAAGGTCGGGGGAGAGAAGGAAGTAAAATATTGAACGAGTAAAAGCAAATATTATAGGAGAAAGAAAGTTGGGGGGCGGAGGAATGTCAAGGAAAGTGAAAAATTTGGAATCGAGATGGATATGAAGAGGGAAGAGGAGGAGGAGGAAGAAGAGGAGGATGAGGAGGAGGAAGAAGCTGAGTTTGACCTGATCAGAAAACAGGAAGAGTCGGCAGAATTCGATATCTGTAAACCAATAAACACGATGGAAAGTATTAATGTATGTTTTGGGAATGGAGGGAGAAGGAAGAAGGCGAGGAAAGAAGTGAGGTATAGAGGAAAGACCTGACTTGTGAATTTCGAATGACTGTATTGAAACACTTTATGGGAGAATAGTAGACAGTATATCGTTGTTAAAAAAGAAAGATAGGGTTAAACTAGATTGCATAGAGAGATAACGTAGATAAACGACCATTGTAAAGATATCGTAAGAAAATATGTATAAAAAAACTTGACCTTTGCTGAATTTGGGAATACGAACGGACATATAAAAACGAAAGAAAGAAAGTAAAGATGAAAAAATAGGAACCAATGAGAGACTGAAATGCGATCCGAAAAGACGAAGAAAAAAAAAGATAAAGAAGAAAAAGGAGAGAGATAAACAGAAGCGGACAGAGTGAGTGAGGGAAGAAGGAGGGAGAGAGAAATAAAATGATAGGAGGAAGAGGAATGAAGAGAAACGAAAGGAGACGAAGAAGAGGAATGAAAAAAACAAGGAAAGAATGAAGGAAAATGGACGCCAGAAACGGAAATAGATTGTAGGAATGAGAAAGAGAGAGAGAAAAGGAAAAGAGAAAGAGAAACAAAGAGAAAACGAAGGAGGAGTGAAGATAAAGAACAGGCAAGAAAGAAGAAAAAGAAGATGGGTGCCAGAAACGGATGGAGAGTTAAAGAAGAAAAGAGAGAGAAAATTATAGAAGAAAGAGAAGCGAAGAGAAAGGAAAGGAGGTGAAAGAGAGGAAAGAAAGAGCAAGGAAAGAAAGAGGAGTGGGAGGCAAAAATTAACAGAAAGTGAGGGAATGAGAGAGAGGAATGAAGAGGAACAAAGAAGACGAAGAAGAAGAAAGAAAGAAAAAGGAGGGAGACTGGAACGGGCAGAAAGTGAAAGAAGAAGAGAGTAAAATTAGAGGAAGAGGAGGGAAGAGGAACGAAAGGATATGGAAAGGAAAGAAGAAAGAAACAGGAAAGAATAAAGGAAAATGGAAACAATAAGCGGAAATAGATTGAAAGAAGGAGAGGAGAGGAGAAAGAAAAAGGAGAAACGGAAGATTGGAAAAGAACAGGAAGAGGAGTAACAAGGAGAGAGAGAAAGGGAAAGTAAAGAGAAGGAATAAACAGAGAAAAGAAGAGAAAAACGAAAAGGAGAAAAGGAGGAGAGGAAAACGAATGGAATAAGAATAACATGAGAGAGGAGAAGGAAGTGAAGAAAAACTGACATAGATAAAAAGAAGAAGGAAAGGAGAAGAAGGGATGCTGAGAAAACAGAAGACAGGGAGACGGAAATTAAAGAAAGGGTAAAAAAAAGGGGATTTGAGGGAGGGAGAAAGGGAAAGACAGTGGATTACAGAAGGGATTGAAAAGGGATTGAGAGAATTGTATAAGATTTTGAAGATTATTTTGGGGAAAGTTTCAAGGTTAAGCTGTGTATAAACTCTCTCTCTCTCTCTCTCTCTCTCTCTCTCTCTCTCTCTCTCTCTCTCTGCCTTTTTCTGTTTATTTATTTCTTTTTTGTCTTTCTTTCTTTCTTCCTTTCTTTCTTTTTCTTTCTTTCTTTCTTTATAATTCTTTCCTTCCTTCTTTCTTTCTATCTATCTATCTTTGTCTATCTTTCTCTCTTTCTATCTATGTTTATTTATCTATCTATCTATATTTATTTCCTTCACCTCAACGACTATTTGTTTCCTTCCCAGCATCTTTTTTTCCTCCTTTTTTTCCTCTCCCTTGTGTCAGTCTAATCCTCCCTCCCTTCTCTCCTCCTTCGTCTAAACCTTTTCCGCTAAATTGACTTTATTTCCCTAACCGAACACTGAATTCCCTTTTCCACCTCGACCTCCGTACCTACATCCCCTTTCCTTTCCTTTCCTTTCTTTTCCCTTCCTTTCCTCTCGTTTCCTTTCCCTTCTTTTCCTTTCCTTTCTTTTCCTTTCCTTTCCCTTCCCTTCCTTTCCTTTCCTTTCCCTTCTCTTCCTTTCCTCTCGTTTCTTTTCTTTTCCTCTTTTCTCATTCGTCTACTCTACTATTTAACTTTTTTTTCTTTTTTTTACCTTTAAGCTGATAATTTGGCCTTTCCCTTCCCTTCTCTTCATCTCTTTTCTTTCATTTCCTTGCTTAACTTTCTCCTCTCCCTTTCCCTACCACCTCTCTTCCCTAACCATCTCTATACCTGTCGTTTCCTTGCCTTTTCCTCTCCTCACCTCTTCTATCTCACCCTAGCTTTTGTTTTCCCATCCTCCTCCATCTCTGCTGTTCATCTCCCGACTCTGACTGACCACCTCTATCCTCTCTCCCAGCATCTTTATATATCTTTTTCCCTTCCTTTTCCTTTCCTATCCGTCTATTGTCTTATCCCAGCATCTCTTAACTATCTTCTACCATCTCTTTTGTGTTCTTTCCCTGTCTCACTAACGTCCCTTTCACCATCAGCATCTCTTTCCACTGCCTTTCCTTTCTTTATTTCCTTCTCATCCCTCCTCTGTCTTATTCCAGCATCTCTTTCCCCTCCACTTCCACCTTTGCTGTTTTCCTTCCCTTCCACGTCCCTCGCTTTTTCCCTTGTCGCCCTTGTTCAGTCGGTCCTCCTTCCTTCCTTCCATAAATGTTACTTGTTTTTCCGGTTCTCGTTTTCTTTCTTTCACAGTTCATCTTTCCCAATTCTCGCTTTCTGTCTCTCCTTCCTGCTGTCTTTCCCGCTCTCTCTGGTAGCCTCCGTTCTTTGTTTGTTGATGTTGTTTCCTTTAATTTGTATCTTCGTTCTCAAACTCTTCCTTCTCGACCTCCTACCTACACGACAACCTTGAATTGACATGGTGTTGCTTTCTATTACAATCAATCTTAGTCATCCCTTCCTTCAATCCCCTCCTTACGTTTTCTTCCTTTAAGCTCCTCACAATAAGTTGGTATAGTTTGTTTTTTCATTCTCCAGTTCCTCCTTCTCGACCTCCTACCTACACGACAACCTTCAATTGACATGGTGTTGCTTTCTATTTCAATCCATCTTAGTTCTCCCTTCCTTCAGTCTCCTCCTTACGTTTTCTTCCTTTAAGCTCCTCACAATAAGTTGGCATCACAGTCCTGCAACTCGATCTCTCCTTTGCTCTGTTACTTCTGGCCGTGTATATGACTCTCCCCATAGTGTTTGGTCTGACAAGCTAAAACAACCTAATCAGCTCTGTCTGTTCTGAGCCTACTCGGGGAAAAAGAAAAGCGAGGGTATTGTATTTTACGACACGAAGTAAAGAAGTTGTTTTTGTACAAGATGAGTGTCAAGATGAGTGAAATGAAGATATGATGTCGAGAACCTTATTATGAAAGACGACTAGGGACAGTTTGACTTTTTTAGCCTCTGCAGAAGAAGATTCAAGTTGACGGACGAAAATAACTAACCAGCAACGTACGTCATGGTCTTAGCTTGGAGAGAAGGAACTGTGAGGAGGGAACGTAGTGGAAATATCAGTTTCGAAGAATTTAGGGTTTAGGATTTAGGGTTGACAGACGAGATGTAACCAACCAGCAACGTCTATCATGATCCTAATTCGCAGAGAAGAAGAAATTGTTATGAAGGAACGTCTTAAACAACCTACTTATTTCGAAAGACGACTCGTAGCATCCTCAACAAAAAGGACGTGAGAGTTACCAGGCGAAGAGTACCCAACCTAACCCAAGAATCGTCCGTCATCAACATAATTTAGAGCGAAGAAGAAAGCGGGAAACTGAAACTGAAACTGAAAGACGACTCGTAGCATCCTCAACAAAAAGGACCTGAGAATTACCCGGCGAAGAGTACCCAACCTAACCCAAGAATCGTCCGTCATCAACATAATTTAGAGCGAAGAAGAAAGCGGGAAACTGAAACACATGAAGCCATAAAGGTGACAGACTCTTGTAATTTCGAAAGATGACGCGCGCGGAACTTTTATCCGTGACTCCGGGGCCCCATCAGGCAGTAGTACAGAATTTTCCCCCATTCGTTCACGAGAGCAATAAACGTCAAGTGTGGGCAGCGGGGCGGACAGCAAAACAAAGGGAAAGACATCAGTGTAATTTGCAATGGTGAAGAGTATTGCAAGCGCTGCGTCGGGGCTGGAAACCTTGTTGACAGTAGGACTTTCTGGGGGAGTCTCGCGGTAGGGATGGACAGGAAAAAACGCTGTCTGCTATAACATGGAGAAACAGGAAGGAAGCGATCATCATGTATCTGGGCGGGAAAACTTGATGAGAGGAGGACTTTCTTTTGGAGTCGCGGCCGGGATAGACAGAAAAAAAATGCTGTCTGCTGTAACATGGAGAGATAGGAAGGAAACGAACAACATGACTTTGAGAACAGATGACATTGAAGAGGAAGAGATGGAAGAAGAGGAAACGGGATAATAAGTGTAGTCAGGTGGTAGAAATATGTGGATGGTAGAAAACCCCCTTGACTTTCGTATAGAAAACCATAAAAAACACAGAAAACCTTAGAAAACCACAGAAAACCATAAAAAAACACAGAAAACCATAGAAAACCACAGAAAACCTTAGAAAACCACAGAAAACTATAGAAAACACAGAAAACCTTAGAAAACTACAAAAAAACTGTAGAAAACACAGAAAACCACAGAAAGCCATAGAAAACCACAGAAAACCTTAGAAAACCACAAAAACTGTAGAAAACCACAGAAAACCACAGAAAACCACATGAAAACCACAGAAAACCATAGAAAATCACAGAAAACCTTAGAAATCCACAGAAAAACAAAGAAAACCACAGAAAACCACAACATACCAAGGAACGGTGACTCAAAACTATTCCTCGTGCAGTCAAAATCTACTATCCAAATCCCGGAGAGAGGGGACGTGCGCCCAGTCTGACCAGGAATCATGCAAATCGCCGCAAAATAACAAGAGTAATATTTTTTCTTCAGTAAATCTGGCACGTGTGTGTGTGTGTGTGCGTGTGTGTGTGTGTGTGTGTGTGTGTGTGTGTGTGTGTGTACTCCGAGGCCGCCGCGGGGAGGTAACGATATGCTAACGAAGAGTGATTGAAAAATGTGTCGTATGCAATTAAGAAGCGTCACCGCCATCACTTATGCGGAACAACCTAGTGGTGGTGGTGGCGGTGGTGGTGGTGGCGGTGGTGGTGGTGTGGTGCTGACGACGAGGAAGCATTGAAGTCGCATAACGTGAGGCTTCATTTTTAAAACCCTGTCATGTATATTTTACCGCCGACGGCGCCGCGGGGAGTGCTAACGAGGGTACGGTGTGGGATGAATGACTTGCACTTGCCACCACGAACAGTTGGAACGAGACAAAGAATAGGAGATAGAACAGAACTAGAAACAGAAGAACAGGAAGCAGAAGAAAAAAAAAGGAAACAGAACAGAACAGGAAGCAGAAGAAAGGACAGGAAAGAGAACCGGAGAAGGATAAATGTTTCCCTTGGTATCACGGAGAGTCATTGCAGAACGAACGAACGAAAGAAAGAAAAAAAGAAAGAATACAAAGAGATGGAGGCAAAATGCTTGAATAAATAAATGAATAGATATATAACTAAAAACAATGGAAGAAATGAAAGAAAAAAATAAATCAAGATAAAACCAAAACCCAGCAAAAAAACAAAAACAAATAAAAAACAAAAAAACAAACGCAGAACAAAAATATACAAAATAACAATTCCCCTCCCCTCCCCTTCCCCCAATTTCCCCCAAATAAAAACACACACAAGACAAACACAATAAAACACGAACTCGAACAAGGAGGGGAAAGAAAAGTCAAGCGAAAAGCGAAAAGCGAGACAAATTCCTCCGCTGCTGCAACAAGTTTCCCGTGTGGTAAATGTGGCGACTCACGTATTTACAAATATCTCGCAACGGCCAGGAAGGACAAAGAAAAATAAGCTCGAGGGAGGGAACAGGAGAAGGAGGAGGAGGAGGAGGAGGAGAAAAAGAGGTGCCACGCTGCAATTCGTAAACTCTTGACAAATCGAGTTGTGGAAGCTCTTTAAAAAGTCCACCTTGCCCGGGAATGCGTTTGGGTAGATAGACAGATAGATAGATAGAGAAAGAGGTAGACAGATAGAGAGGTAAAGACGTAGATAGATAGATAGACTGCATGGACGGACTGGCAGATATTTAAATGAAGGAGGTGAGGCGGTGGCCGAGTGGTCAGCGTGCGGGAGTGGGCCTAGGTTCAAGTTCCGCCAAAAAACACTAATTTTTCTTGGCATTGTCGAGTGGTGGAGGATTACCCACATACTGCCGGTGGAAGAAAAGCAAGAGTAAGAAGAGAGAGAGAGAGAGAGAGAGAGAGAGAGAGAGAGAGAGAGAGAGAGAGAAAGAATAAACAAGAAGAACATCGAATAGGAAGAAGATGAAGAAGAAGAGAAACAACAGTAAGAAGAGAGTTCAACAGAGAGAAAAGGGAGAAGGAATATAGAAAAAGAACATCGAATAGGAAGAAGGAGGGAGAAGAAGGAGAAGGAGAAACACGAATAAAAAGAAAGAAAAGGAGAGAGAAAAGAGAGGGAGAAAGGAGGATGAATAAACGAAGGAAGAAGAGGAAGTAGAAAAGAATCAGGAATAAGAAGAATCAAACAGAGAATGAGAAGAATAAAGAAAATAAAGAAGAGGAAGGTTCAAGGAGACAGGAGGGAGAACATAAGAAAAAAGAAAGAGATATAAAGAAAGATGAAGAAGAGACGGAGAAACGAGAGTAAAGAAGACAAAGGAGAGGAAGATTCAAGGAGACAGGAGGGAGAACATAAGAAGAAAGACATAGAGAGAAAGAAAGAGAAAGAAGAGACCGAGACACGAGAGTAAAGAAGACAGAGGAGAGGAAGGTTCAAGGAGACAGCGAAGAACATAAGAAGAAAGACATAAAGAGAAAGAAAGAGAAAGAAGAGACCGAGACACGAGAGTGAAGAAGACAGAGGAGAGGAAGGTTCAAGGAGACAGCGAAGAACATAAGAAGGCAGCGAGTGGACTGGGAAAGGCGAGATTTAATACAGTTTTGTGGTCATTTTGCTGACGTGACCGAGAGAGAGATTTATTTCCCTTTATATTATCTTCCTTGCATTAACTGAGACGTGAGTGGCGAGTGTGTGGCGTGTGAGTTACGAGGAGGAGGAGGAGGAGGAGGAAGGGGGGGTGTAGGAGGAGGAGGAGAAGGATAAGAACGAAGATGAAGACCAGAATGAAAAGGTGGCGTGGGATAAATGAGAGGAAAAAGCATGGAGAGTAATAATTTGAGGAAGTGGGAAATTTGAAAGAGAACGAGACTAAGGAGGATAAGAGGGAAAAGAGAAGAAGAATTATGATTAGAAAAAGGAGGAGGAGGAGGACGAGGATGAAGGGGAGGAAGACGCAGACGAGAGAAGGAAATGCAGGAGAATGAAGAAACCATGAGACAGAATAACAAGAGGAAAGAAATAAAGAAAGAGAATGAGGAAAAATGCAAAAAATAATAAGGATAAAAGATGAAGAAGAGGATTAGGAGAGTAAGAGAAAAAAATATATAATCAGATAATGAGAAAAAAATATACAAAGACGATTAAAAGGAACAAAATAAAGGAAAAGAAGATTAAGGAGCAAGAAAACGAAAAAAAAAAACAGTAGAAGGAATAACAAAGAAAAACGAAATAAAGGAGAAGGAAAATGAATTACAAAAAGAAGAAAAAATTACGTGAAACAGATTGGAAATGAGTGAACTAAACCATGAATTCAAAATCAACTACAAAAACGAGTCATTACCAACATCAAGACGTCAAACAAAACACTAACAAAAATATACAACGCAAATACAACACACAAACACAACACCAACAAGTCAACAACACAACCATAACACAACACAGAATACCGAAAAAACAACAAAACAAAATCGGTGGTCACGAAGCCGAGCGGTCACTCAGATGCAGCGGGAGGTCCTTCACTCATCAACTCCCCCACCGCGGATATGAGAGACAGCCAGTGCAGCGTACCGACTCGCGGCTCCCTGGCTTGTTACCTTTGAGAGCAGCGACCAAAAGCACCGACCCAGGAGCTACAATTTCCTCTCAGGCGTTTAGATGAGGACGGAGGGAAGGAAGGGAGGCTGGAGGGTCAGTGTGGATGGCCTCTCAGTGGATGGAGAGTACGGAGAAGGGGCTTATATGGTTCCGCTCAAGGGTCCACTTCTCCTCCTCCTTCGCCCCTTCAAAGCCCCTTCAAAGCCTCTTCAGATCCAAACGAAGGGTGACGGACGCGAGGCACGGAATAATGAGGACTGGGGCGTGTGTCGACATGTCATTCTGAGGCCTAAGGGATGGAAATTAGACTACAGAAGGATTTTGAGACTCTTACGGACCAAAGTCATAAAGGAACCACCCACCAAAACTTGATCTCTATACCGATATGAAGTCTCTCTCATCATGAACTACTGCAACTAGGAATCTTGAGGTGCTTACTGGTATACATAAACAAACCCCTCTCAATACATGATTTCTTTGGGGATATCAAGGATTTCTCAACCTGAACTACAGCTACGGACGATTCTAAGACGCTTACGGACCCAAAACATAAGGAAATCACACCAGAAAAAAACATGATTTCTTTGCCTATATGAAGTCTTTATCGACCCAAACTACAGCAAATGGGTTAGTTTGACGCTCCTACTGGTGAAGAAAACATAAAACAACCCTCCCGAACGTAATTTCTTTGGCTCTATTAACTCTCTTTCTCGTCCTGGACTCCATGTTTTGTTTTTAGTCACTTTGGTGTGCCGCAAGGGAAGGAGGAAGGCCCCGGCTAGTTTGTGAGGTGCTGGAGGGCGATGGGTAAGTGGCTGGGCGGTCGAGCTTCCCATATCTCGTATCAAAGCCGACCAGAAGGTTTGCCCGGCGGGAGAGCGAGGGAAGGAGGGAGTGAGAGGGCGGGAGCAAGAGAGAGGGAGGGAGAGCGGAAGGCCTATGCTGAGAGAAGGGATAAAGGAGGAGATGGAGTAGAGTGGTGAAGGGAGGAGGTTAAGAGGGAAGGAAGAATGGACGGATGGACGGATAAGGTGACTGAGAAGGAAGGAAAGGAGGGCGAGAGAGAGAGAGAGGGAGAGCGGAAGGCCTATGTTGAGAGAAGGGATAAAGGAGGAGATGGAGGAGAGTTGTGAAGGGAGGAGGTTAAGAGGGAAGGAAGAATGGAAGGAAGGATGGACAGATAAGGGTTTGTAAAAGGGAGAAGTGACAGAAAAGAAGGAAGGAAAGGCTGAAAGAAGACAGAAGGAACAGATAGAGGGAGATAATACCGAGAGAGGGGGAGGAAAGAAGGAAGGAAGGAAAGACAGGAGGAAGGATTGAAGATGACAAGGAAATAAAATAGGTAAGGAAGGAGGAACATTCATAGGTAAGGAAGGAAAGAAAAAAGAAAGAAGGAAGAAGGTAGAAAGAAATAAAGGAAGGAAGGAAGGAGACAAGAGCGAAGTACACCAGGATAGGAGGAAGGAAGAGTAGGAAGAAATCAGGGTTCACGGCGCTAGAAGAAGAGGAGAAGGGCCACTGCAGGGAAGGAATGAAGGAGGAGGAGGAGGAGGAGGAGGAGGAGTGGGGGGGGCGCAGGGGCATGGAAGAGAGGAGGAGAAAAAAAAGCCAATAAGGAGAGGGAAAAAGGGAGAAGAGGGCGTGAAGGAGAGGGAGAAAGAGAAGAGAGAAGAGAGTGCGAGGGAGGCAGAGCAGAAGGAAGGAAGGAAAAAGTAAAGAAACAAATGGAGCAAAAGGAAACGAGGGAAGAGTATAAGGAGGAAGGAGAAGGAAAATAGATAGAAGAGAAAGACGAGGATGAGAGAAAAAGGAAGAGGGAGAAGAAGGGAAGAGAACGAGGAGGAGGAGGAGGACGTGAAGGACAACTTGGACGAAGATGAAAGAGGCTGGGGAGAGGGAGATGGAAGGAGGAGATGGAGAGAGGGCGAAGGAGGGAGAAGGAGAGATAGAGAAGAGAGGGAAAGGAAGTGACAAGGAGTGGAAGGAAAGCGAAGAGGAGTGAGAGGAAGGGAAAGGAAAGAAAAAGGGAGGGAGAGAAGGTAGAGCAAAGAGGAGAGAGAGGAGGGAAGGGGAAAGAGAGGAAGGACAGGGAAAGAAGGAAAAGCGAGGAGAAAGAGGAGGGAAGGGAGAGGGATGGGGAGGGAGGGAAGGACGAGAGGGAGGGAGGCGTTAAGGGTCCAACGTCGTTTGTTTTCATCAGTGGCAGGAACGAGATGACCTTGGCCAAGTGAGCCCTTCGCTGCCCAGACCGAGACCGAGACCACACGCCAGGCAACCCTCGACGTGTTGGGCGAGGGAAAAAGTGCCGTAAAAAAGAGAGAAAAGTGTTATGTTGTCGAGTAAGCGATGTACATTAAGAGGGATGAGTAGAGATGTATGTACTTAAGGGAATAAATAAATAAAAAATGTTAAAAACGAAAAGGGATCTAAAAACGTGTAATTATGGTGTCTGGAAAGCGTTGTATATTAAGAAAGAAGAGTAAAGATGTTGTATGTTCTTAAGGGAATGAATAATGAACGTGGTGTGGGAAAAAATACGTTAGAAAGGAAAAAGGGATCTAAAAACGTGTTATTAACGTGTCTTAAAAGCGTTGTATATTAAGAAAGAAGAGTAAAGATGTTGTATGTATTTAACGGAATAAAAAATGGACGTGGTGTGGGAGATAAAAAGCGTTAAGTTGATATAGAAAAGAGCAGTGTTGTAATTTTAGAAGGAAAGAAGATTAGTACAGAGGAAAGAGTGTGTATAGCATTATCAAAGAGGGTTGTCTGGCGATAAGGGTGTGTTTTACCGCGTCCCAAAGTAAAAAGAAAAATAGATGTAGAAAAGTTATTTATATAGAGAAGAATCATTAGTACGGAATGGAGATACGGTATTGTCAGGCGAGAGGATTATAGTATACAAATTGGAGGACAACTTAGGATAGCTTAAAGAATGTGAAGTGTTACTGAGAGGGGAAGTTGCTGATGTATATAAAGAAAAGTTTACCGAGTACTGAATTGATTATATAAAAAAAAGGTATACCCACCGATTAATGGGTGGTATATATACAGAACACATATAAAAGAAAGTCTAGATCCCTCTGGTTAGTGTTCCATAGATCTCTTCGGTAGATTTAATAAACTATCGTGTAAGAAAAGAATATGTTTTTTTTTCGGAATCTCGCGCCTTGATTTCCCAGCGCTCATGAAGACAAGGAAATTCGTCTTCATAATTCCGTATTTTTTGTTCCTTTTTTTTGCCCTGCTTCCCATCACACTAAATCACGAGTTTTTTTTCTCTAGATATAAACTCCAGCTACATTTTCTGCTACTACTACTACTACTACTACTACTACTACTACTGCTACTACTACTTCTACTACAACTACTACTACTACTACTACTACTACTACTACTACTACTACTACTACCATTTTGACTTGATATCCTCCCTCAATAATGTTTTTTTTTATATTCAATTCGAAATCCTCCCTTTATGATTTCCTAAAATAACCTTACAAACCTCAATTAAACGTAGCAACACTTTCTGTAAGCAAACTCAAGGGCAAGACAGACTGGTAGGCGGGTCGGGTCAGCGAGGGGAAGGAGGCGGTGGTGGCGTGACGCTGCTCTTTACGTCCCCAAACACACGGCGCGAACCAGGCCTCAACACTTTAAAGCGGATAAATATGAGGTAACAGCGGAGTTCTGGCAATAAATGTCGTGAGTTGGGGGCGCCATTAACATTCAGGGCGAGGCGGAGGGGCAGGTGTGCGCGCTAATCGTCCGCCGGTGTGAGGTTTTCTTGTTCCTATCGCGGCGACGGGGAATTATTCGGCGGTTTTTACGGCGGGCAAAGGTCGCGTGTGATGGGGGTTCCCCGGACGAGGCAGGAATGGCCACTTAACGTCTTCGCTGGGTACACACACACACAGGCAGGGAAGGCGCCTTTATATATATATTTATTTACATGCACTAAAATCTTGCATAAATACGATATTTTTATTATTTACAAGGCGTGTGATTTCTTTATTTGTTTTCACTAGTACTGTTTATGAATTTCCTTCCTCTTCCATCATATTTCCTTTTTTTTTTTCATTTTCTTCTCTTCGTTGTCATTTCTTCCCTTTTCTTTTCCTCCTCCTTTTCCTGGTCTTCCTCCTCTTCATTTTCTTCCCCCTTTCTTCCTCTTCCTCCTCTTCTTCGTTCTTTTCCTCGTCCGTGGCCTGCTCTTCCTCATCTTTTTTCCTCCTCCTCTTTCTCTTTATCTCTAACTAGTCCACTACATCAAAAGGCCTTTCCCATCGTTCTCCAAATCTCTTCTTGATATTGGTGTACTCCATCCTGCTCCGGCAAAGGTTCTGATTTCGTCTCTCCACTTTGTTCCTCTTCTCCTCATCTGCCATGACTTCTACTGTGATATTCTTATGTTAGCCATTCTGTTATTTTGGTCATCTGTTTGTTGTCACTTCTACTCGTGGTATTGCTAAGTCACTTCTTATGTTTAATTGTCTACCTTTGTCTGTCTGCTATTTCATAATACTCGCTTCGCTCCCTTCCAGCATCTCTGAGCTTTTTCATTTTATCTCTATTCCTCTCAGCTTGCTTCTTAATCCTCGTAATTACCATCATCCTATTCATCATCGTCTTCATTATCACCACCATCATCATCATCATCTCTGAGCTCCACCTCCTTCTATTCCTCCTCTTCATCATCATTATTATTCCTCCCGGGGCCTCAAGTTCTCGGGCAACGGATGAAATACTTAAGGAGCTACAGCAAGTCTTCGGGCGCGGTAAAAAATGAAATCCCCTTCACGCCAGACATCCATAATTCAGGTCCCCGAGATCCACCGACCCGCGCCCAGAATACCGCTGTTCAAGTCTCGTTCTATTGCGTTTTAAGTGTTCAGCGTCGGCGTTCGTCCTTCAGTACTTTTTATTGCACGATTTCACTCACAGGATTTACCGGAGGGCCTTACGTGAGCTATATCGTATGCAGTTTTTAGGTGTTAATGGATTTCGTTCGGAGTTGTATTCTGTCTTTATACGATTTCATTCCCACGCTTCGCTGTATAGTCTTAGTTGAGAGATTTCGTAAAGACTGCCCAGTGATTTAATTCTTTATTCAGTAATTTACACACTATTTCATTTTTTTTCTGGATGGTTTTACGTGCTTGGAAAGTATATCATTTTTACAGGGCTCATGTTTCTCATAAATAGTCCAGTGTTACAAAAGTTTTAAGTGGATATTTAAAGTTAAACTGATGCTAATTTTTTATCCTATTCGTTTTTTCTTTATCATTGATATATACTATTCAAATTATTACTTTTTCACCAAACCTTCCTTGACACAACCATCTTACAATCATACTTAAAGCAGCAAGGAAGATAATTTTTTTGCATGATAGGAGTTAGTAATAATATCTTTGAATCTTTTAATATCCCTTTCGTTTCTTCTCCGCCAGGTAAGTCACGCATCACTGCTCTGCGTCACCCACCTGTCCACTTGTCCCCGCAGCTCATCCAGGTAGGTGCCCCAGACTCCTTCCAAAGCTGCATCGTGACCGGTAAAGTGACGTTACTCTTTCATTTGTAGAACTGATAATATTTTTCTCGTTTATATATTTGTGCTTATGTTTACGTCTCGGTGTGTTGCGTCTTCTCTTTAAGAATATTATAATGACGTTGCTTAATTAATTCCTTTGTAGAATATTGAATTATTTACATTTTTTTCTCGTACTTGTCCTTCAATTCCCCCTCTTCTACTTCCTTTCTTCCTCCTTTTCCCTTTCTTCTTCCTCCTCTTCGTCATTCTTCCCTTACTCTTTCTCCTCTTCCTTCTCTTCCTCATCTCCTCCTCCTCTTCTTCCTCCTCCTTCTCTATGTTCATCGTCTATATATTCATGCATACAATATCATATCTTTGTATTGCGGCTTCTCTTTAAAAAATATTATAGTGACATTACTTATCTCATTTTACTGAATTAAGTAATGAGTTAATGGTTTTATCTCTTTGTGTAGCGTCTGCTCTTAGAGAATATTAGATACTTACTTTACCACTAATTAATGAGAGAGAGAGAGAGAGAGAGAGAGAGAGAGAGAGAGAGAAAGGTGTGAATCATCTCAACTTTATACACATGTTATTTTTTTTTCATGTTGTATAATGACTATCCTTTCAAGAGAATATTAAGTCATCTCATTTTTCGGGAAGTTATGCAAGAAAGAGGAAAAAAATGTGTGAATCTCTAAGTTCATGTCCAAATTTTCATTATATAATTTCTTCAACTAGAATCTCAGGTCAGTCTCGTACAAGTAATACCAGAGGAAGAGAGAGAAAGACAGAGGAAGAGGAATATAAGTAAGAGTGCGGAAAGTAAGAGGAGAAATCAGAACGTCTTAATTAGTGACCTCATCCCCGGCTTCCCATTTTCCTCTTTCCCTCTCTTCATTTTTTCTCCGGGCCGCAATGGGAGACGCGGAGAGGCCTTTTGTTGGCGCGGGAAGCCAAAATGGATTGGAGGTTCTGATTTCTGAATGGGGCGGCGAGAGCTCCCGTGGTAATTTGATTTAGTGTTTTTATTTCCCCTCCTTTTATTTCTCTCTATCTGTCTATTTATTTATTTATTTTCCTCTCTTTATCTCACACTCGGTTATCTGCTCTCTCTTTCACTGTAATCCTCTTTTATCTCTCAATATATATTTTTTTATCTCTGTATCTTTGTGTGTTAGTAAATGCTGCATGTTTTTGAGAGATGGGGAAGGAGAAGGAGGAGGAAGAAAGGGGAGGAAAGGGGAGACGAGGGGGGAAGATGAAAGAAGGAAGAAAGAGGCGGAGGAAGGATAAAGGGAGATAAGAGGGAGAGGGAACAGGAGAGATGAGGAAGGGAATAAGTGAAAGAGGAGGGAGAGGAAGAGAAAAAGGGGGAGGAATGGAGAAGGGAAAAGGAGAGAGATGGAGGAGAAGAGGGTGGAAGAATGAGGGAGGGGAGAGGGAGGAAGGAGAGAGGGAGAAGGGGAAGGAGAGAGATGGGGTAGGGGAGGCTAGTAGGGGAAAGTTTGTGGGAGGGGAGAGGAAGGAGAAGGAGGATGGAAGGGGAGAGGGGAAAGAAGGTTGGAGGGAAAAGGAAGGGATGGGGAATGGGATAGTTTTGGGTGTTATTTTCTACTTCTTATCTACTTTAATACTTATAATTCGTTCCTTCATTATTTCTATTTTACGTCTGAACTTTTACTGTTTTTTATTATACAATTTTTACTCATATTTATTATTTTTACTATTATTTACTGTACAATTTTTTTCCGCTTACCAGTTCGACTTATCTATATTAGGTCGAGTTATTACACCACCACCACCACCACCACCACCATTATCCCAACCTCCATTACCAACACCATTATCACCACCACCACCACCACCATCACCTCCTCTATCTTATCCCCACACTGACCAGCTCTGTGTATCTCAATTAGGAAGAAACACCACCACCACCACCACCACTACTACTACTACTACTACTACTACTAATGCTACTACTACTACCACCACCAGCACCTTCACAAGTACCAGCATATATATATAGACATTTCCATGAACATTTCAAGCTTTAATTTTAGATATTTGACAGTTTGAGATGTAGATGTGCAATTGATAAGGTCTCTCTCTCTCTCTCTCTCTCTCTCATATTTCATTCCCCGGCCTTCATCTCCACTTTCCACCGTCATCCTTTATCCTCTTCTCCGTTCTTTGCTCTCTGTTCTTTCTCTCCTCTCTCTATCTCTCTCTTTGTCTCCGCTCCCTCCTACCGGTCTCTCTTCTCTTTCCTTCGCCTCTTCATCATGATTTTCTCGTCTCTCTATTGCTTTTCCCTCTCTCGCGTTCGGTCCCTTAATATTTCAGCCAAATTCGAGTTTAAAACACCGGCTCGATTGGGTAAAAATTGAGAATGAGTTAGAAAGAAAGCCGAAAAAAAAGAATGCGGGCAATTCATGCAGACGCGGCGAGGAGAAAATCATTTTGGAATTTTGAACTGAACGAGGGAGGGAACGGGAAAGAGAGAGAGAGAGAGAGAGAGAGAGAGAGAGAGAGAGAGAGGGAGAGGGAGAGGGAGAGGATAGAGGTTCAGAAAGAGACAGACAGACAGACAGACAGACAGACAGACAGAAACAATAATCGATACAGACAAAGAAACAGATAATCAGATATTTCACACACACACACACACACACACACACACACACACACACACACACACACACACACACACACACACACGCACACACACGCACATGACCCTCACCCTACCCCCTTCCTAACCCCCCTCCTCCCTACCTCCCACATCCAATCACGCCTCATTTCACTCCCTTGAAAAAATACTTCCTCGTGCATTGCCTTCCTCTTTGCCCCGAGCTTCCTCCTCCTCCTCCTCCTCCTCCTCCTCGCATATCACACTTTTGTCCCCCTCTACGACCACAATTAGCCTGGCAGGTGAGAATTAGCATAGTTTGCCCTATAACCATCATATATATCCCGTTTTCTATGAGGCGCCTTTGTCCTCTTTACGATTATTATTATACTTCCGTGACGATCTGTTTGCGTCTGAGGTGCATGGGAGGGCAGGGAATTTATGGGTGGGTGGGGTGGGGAGGAGTGTGAGTGTGTGTGTGTGTGTGTGTGTGTGTGCGTGTGTGTGTAATTTATATTTGTTAGTGGTTAAAATTCAATATCTGGCTCTTAATTTAAGGTACAAACGTAAGAGTGTTTCATAATATCCTTTTTTTTTTTCTTTTTCTTTATAGTTCAATATTTTTTTTTTTTTATCTCTGAACACATACTACTTTTACTACTACTACTACTACTACTACTACCACTACTACCACTACTACTATTGGTCGCAGAAATCACTCTCGTTTATATGAATTCTCCCAAACCGTACATCGATCATTTCCAAGAATCACATATTTCTTTCTGTCGTCTGTCCCATTTCCTGTCCGTTTCCAATTTCCGGGTTCCCTTCTTCCTTCCCTTGGTCATTCCTTTTTGAACTTTTATCTCTTCTACCAAAAAAAAAAATATATATATACACGTACGGTAGATCACAGTTTTCATATTTTTTTTCGATGGAATTTTACTGGTTTTCTTTTTTCTTGTGTATTTTTTTTATAATTTTATCGTTTTCAGAAGTAATGTTTCGTTCTTGATGTATATAGCTCATGGTTTTATGTTATTTCTTTTTTGGTCACAGCTTCCATATCTTTTTTTTTTTTGTCTTGGAATTTTACAGCGTTTCTCTTTTTCGTTTTTTGTATATAATTTATCGTTTTCAGAAGTAATGTTTCGTTCCTGATGTAGTTCATGTTTTTTTTTTATATATTTCTTTTTGATGAGTTCCCGCGTCACTTGCTTTGAATTTCTTTATGGGAGCTTTTGTTATATTTTTCCCTTTTCAAATCTCAAGTTTATGATCCGGAAGTTATAACACTCCAAAGATACATCCACTCATCCACTTGTTCTTCTTCCCTCAATCTCTTATATCTTACTTCAAACCCCCTCTCTATTTTTCCCCTTTTCTTTCCTCACTGCTAACCACCTACACACAGCCCTCTCACATTTCTCTCTCATCCCTCGCCTCTCCACACCTTCAGTTTTCCTCCCTCCCCTTTTTTCACCTCTAGTGTTTTTCCTTTGCCGTCTTCATCCCAGTTAACTCCTCTTTCCTGTCTCCTAGTTCTCCTTCCCACCTTGTCTTCCCTTCTCTTCGTTTCCAATTCTCTCTCATCCCCTTGCAGCGTTACACCTACTTCGATTTTCCTTCTTTTTCTTAACTTCCTTCTTTTTTCACCCCTTGCTTTTCTTTCGCCTTCCCAGTTAACTCCCCTCTCGTCTTGTCTCCTAGTTTTCCTTCCTACCTTGTCTTCTCTCCTCTTCGTGTCCATTTCTCTCTCAGACCTTGCATCTCCACACTTACTTCACTTTAATTTTTTTATCTGCTGTTTTCCTCATTTTTCACAGTTTTCCTTCGCCTTCGTCATTCTAGTTAACTCCCTCTTTCGTGTCTCCTAGTTTCTCTTATCTCCCACCTCGCTTCTTCTCTTCCTTTCTCTCACTTCTCTCTCATTCCTTGCATTTTGACATCTACTTCAGTTCTCCTTTTTCTTCAGTATTTCTCCTTTTTCACCTTCGTTTTTTCTTCGTCTTGTCCATCCCAGTTAACTTTCCCTTCGTGTCTCTTAGCTTCCCTTCCCACCTCGCTTCTTCTCTCCCTTGCCTCTTCACACCTACCCCTGGGTTTTTCTTTTTAACTTTTCACCTTTTTTCAACGCATGTTTTTCCTTCTCCATCCCAGTAAACTTCCTTCCATGTCTCTTCGTTTTCTTTCACACCTCGTCTTCTCTCTTCTCTTCCTTTTCTTTACCTCAGGGCGGCTTCTTTTTTTCCAGGCAGGGTTTTTAGAGCTCGTGTGCTCCTTCACTTAACATATGTTTAGGAGGGAAATTCGGGTATGAGGCTGATACTTTAGTTTTTCGCCCGCTGGTTTTCTTCAAAGATATCGTGAAGGCTTTGTGTGGTAGAGAGTGTGTGTGTAGGGGTTAGGGGTAGTGTGTGGGGTAGTGTGTGTGTGTGTGTGTGTGTGTGTGTGAGAGAGAGAGAGAGAGAGAGAGAGAGAGAGAGAGAGAGAGAGAAGCAATATTTGTAATGGAAGGGAACTTACATAAATCGCAATATTGTGTTAGTTTGTTGACCTTCTGTCGCTCCCTTCTAACGTTATTTGTCTTATGGGAGGTTTGCATAGTCATATCTCTCTCTCTCTCTCTCTCTCTCTCTCTCTATCTATCTATCTATCTATCTATCTCTCATGTTACAGTACCCAGAACATACATTGAATCTGACTTCCTTTCTGTTTTTGCATTTCTAGTTTCACATTACTATCTTGGAAATGTTGTTCTTGTTATATATATTAAACACACTTCAATGTATTTCTCCTTCTCTCCTGACACACACATCCTTCGAACATCTTTCTCTCCTTCTCTAGCCTCCTTCTCCATCCTTATCCTACTCTTAACTTCCTCCTTTGATTCGTCCCTTCCTTGCACACCTTCGAACAGCTACCACTTTCATCTTTCCCCTTCACCCTCATCCCTGTCTCTTCCTTGCATGTCTCATCTTCCCCCAAAACTAGCTCTTCACCCTCATCTCTTTCTCTCTCACCTTTCTCCTTCCCCCAATCTACTCCTTCATCCTCTACCTCATTTCTGACTCTCCCGCCTCTCTCCTCTTCCCCCCCACGCGAATACTTCCTCTTCGTCGTATGCTCTCCGCTCAGTCTCAGTCGATCAAGAAAATATCCAACTCTTCATATGCAACGAGCGAGGATGATATCATTTAAATATTTTCTCTCTCACTGCCGGTTTCCGAGAGCAAGTTTCTGGGACCCAAAAATATCTCTAAAAATTTAAGGGAGAGAGAGAGAGAGAGAGAGAGAGAGAGAGAGAGAGAGAGAGAGAGAGAGAGAGAGAGAGAGAGAGAGAGAGAGAGAATTGGCGTGTGGATGGCAACAAATGTGGTTTTAATATGGAATAAAGAAAGGCAGCTATACATAACATAACATTCATACTTTCCATGGAAAAAAAACATTCATTACGGTACTTTTGATAAGGTTAGTAATTTGCAGTGAGTCATAAGGTGGACAGAGAAAGGTGTGAATGGCCGGGTAAAGGAAGGTGGGTCGAGTCAGGTGTAGGAAGGGTTGCATTTTATTTTTTCACGCGCCCTCGCCAAACTGAAGTGTGTCTAGCCTTTTTGGTTTCTCTCTTTTTGCTCTGGTTCTTTCATTGCGTATTGATGCCGCTCCTCTCCGTTTTTTGCTTCCATTTCCGTCCTGCTGTCACTTTGTGTCTGCTCTCCACGTAAACACCTGAAGAGCCAAAACTGCACAGAAACTTAAGAATTGAAACACCCACATGTGCGCCTAGATATGTGACGCATGAACGAGTATACAGAGAGTATACCTTTGAACCTTTCTGTAGTTTACGAAACTTATTGTGGGTTTTACAGATTTCTTTCTTATATTTATTAAAAAAGAATTCAGTCGCGGTAACCGCCTGCCGCATATAGCTCCAGCAGACTGATCAGTAGAAGGGTTTGTCGCAAGATTTCTACCAGAGGTAACCAACTTTCCAATGCCAACGTGTTATAGGTGGACCATTAGATAGGCGGTGGCACCAAAAAGTCTACGGACAACTAGCCGCGTTTACATTACTTCCCCGCTCCCTTGATAGCTACTGCAAACATCTCATATTTATTCCCCACAAGAGGTATAAACATGTAAGATAGCCTGTGTGACTGTCAAACTTAATGAACGTGGGAGAGGAAATAACCCAATCAGTAGAGAATTAATACACAATACCCAAGCACCAGATGAACACTTACTAGAACAGACTCTATGCGGCGTATTCTTAAGCACTTCAACGCCCAAGCCCACACATTTGACAAGGCTTTCTTATGCGTTTCGGGTATTTCCAGGGATAGTTTTATGGCCCTGCTTGTAGTCTGACCCTTCTTCTGTACCGTGAACCTAAAGAAACACGTATGAGTACCAGACTGATCTCCTTTTCCGCCTTTAGAAACAGTTGATGTTTATGGCAGAAGCGTCAAACAATACCGCCTCCGTTGATGTTTTAGGCATTTACAGGGATAGTTTTATGACCCTTGTAGTGGTAGTCTGTCCCTTCTGTACCATGAATCTAAAGTAACACTCATGGGAACCCGACTGATCTCCTCTTCGGCCTTCAGAAATAGTTGACGTTAGGGGCAGAAGCGTTAAACAATACCAACCCAGCAGCTTTTCTCGCCACATGTCATCTCTAGGCTGTGTTCTGCCCGTCCTCTCCCACTCGTGTCTGGTCTCCCGGGGTCACTGTCTCCCGGGAAGCACTCTTGACGCCTAACATATCTCAATTCAGCGCTGCGTGAAGCTCCTCCTCTCTGCCTCCTACTTGTTTACAGGCTGGAGGGTTCCTAGCTCTCGTGTTCTCTTGGGAAATTCCGCGACTTAAGCACTGGAGGACTCTTGTTAGGGATGGGAAGGTTGTAGGCTCGCATTACCCTAACTGGCTGATGCTGGGTCTGTCCTTGTGTTCATCTGTGTCTGTCTGTGTGTGTCTGTTTTTGTGTCTGTCTCTGAATCTGTGTTTTTGTACCCCTTTGTCTGTTTCTCTGTCCGTTAGTGTCTGTGGTTTTCTCTGTGTTTGTTTGGGTGCCTCTGTGCCTGTATGTGTCTCTGTTTCTGTCTGTTTGTGTGTACCTGTGTCTGTCTGTCTGTTTGTGACCGTGGCTTTCTGTGCGTCTGTCTGTGTGCATATATGTCTGCCCTTATGCCTGTCGATTCTTCATTAAATTAATTCATTCTATTCATTCATTCATTCATTCTCTCTCTCTCTCTCTCTCTCTCTCTCTCTCTCTCTTTCACGCCCCTATCCGTGTACCATAAAGCTTACCTCTCTCTCCCCTTCACGTCCCTTTATTCCCTTTCCTTTCCCCTCCATTCCCTTCGCCTGCCGCGTTCCACAAGATTCGTTTCACGCTTTCAATACGGATGGCGTGACCCACTCTGCCAGCCTCCCCAAGGGTTCTCCTACACGATTTGGTAACACATCGACGCCTCTCTCTCCCTCTCTGTCTGTCTGTATCTCTCTCAAGCTTTCTCTCTTTCTGTCTCTTTCGCTCTCGCTTTTGCACACATACTCATACATATCCACACATATTCTTGCCCTTTTTATTTCTTATTATTTTCATTAATTCCCGATAGAAAAAGTGATTGACTAGTATATGTAGTACAATATGGAACAAAAACAAAGAAGAAACGGAGCCAGAAACAGACAGACAGACACACACAAACAAACAGAGAGACAGGAACACAGCCACGCTCGAAAAACACAAAGATCAACCAACATTCGAACTGGTAAAGAGCGAATGTTAAACGAATGCAAAGTAAAGAGACAGACAGGGACACAGACAAACAAACAGAAACACATATAAAAGACAGACAGGCAGAGAAATCAACCAATATTCTTGACTGATGATGCAGAAGAAGACAGAGGCGAAAGTTTAACGAATGCAGAGTAAAGAGACAGACAGACAGGAACAGACAGACAAACAAACAGACACACACTTATAGAAGACAAATAGACAGAGAGCTCAACCAACATTCGTGACTGATAATGAACAAGAAGACAAGGGCGAGAGTTTAACGAATGCAGAGTGAGTCAAGTGTTGCGTTCCTTCCCTAATTTCAATAATGGGGATTCTTGAGGCGTTCTTCCCACCTGTCCCGCCTCATTAAGCAAGCGTGCAGGTGAAGACGAAGCAGGTGAAGAAGAAGGAGGAGGTGAAGGTGAGGTATTCATGTTTCTCTCTCTCCTCATTCGTCTGTTTATTGTTTTCTTGCGTGTGTTTGATTGAGTGTGTGTTTTTGTGTTCGTGTATTTTTCTGTTTATTTATTTGTTACTTTGTGTGTATCGTATGTCTCTGTATTTGTGTTCTTGTATATGTGTAAGTTTGTGTGTGTGTGTGTGTGTGTGTGTGTGTGTGTTTTCGTCTGTCTGTCTCTCCTAGTCTGACTGTCTTCCTTTCTATCTATCTGTTTATCTGTCTATTTAATTCTCTCTCTCTTCTCTCTCTCTCTCTCTCTCTCTCTCTCTCTCTCTCTCTCTCTCTCTCTCTCTCTCTCTCTCTCTCTCTCTCTCTCTCTCTCTCTCTCTCTCTCTCTCTCTCTCTCTCTCTCTCTCTCTCTCTCTCTCTCTCTATCTCTCTCTCTCTCTCTCTCTCTCTCTCTCTCTCTCTCTCTCTCTCTCTCTCTCTCTCTCTCTCTCTCCATCCATTACTCTTTTGTCGCATTTTCTCTTCCTTGTTCGTTTATTCGATTATTTTCTCGCGTTTATATCCAATTTGTCTTCCTCTCTTCTCCCTCTCTCCCTCTCTCTCTTTCTCTCTCTTTCCCCTTTTCATGTTTTATCAGCCTCTTTCTTCGCTTCTCTCCTCACCCTTTATTTCCTCTCCTCTACGTCCCTCTTCTTTGTTTATGTCTCGTACTGCGTGTAATTCTGTCTATTTTCTGGTTATGTCTGTCAGTATTTATTATGTTGTCTGTCTGTGTCTGTGTGTGTGTGTGTGTGTGTGTGTGTGTGTGTGTGTGTGTGTGTGTGTGTGTGTGTGTGTGTGTGTCTGTCTGTCTGTCTGTCTCTCTCTCTCTCTCTCTCTCTCTCTCTCTCTCTCTCTCTCTCTCTCTCTCTCTCTCTCTCTCTCTCTCACACACACACTACTAACTTCTTGTCCTAAGAGACCAAAGCAGAGAAAGTTTCAAATAAAAAGACCGAGCGAAATTTCATGAGTTCTATATTTTCAAGCCAACTCATTCAGTCCAACTTGGTGGCCGGCTGCAAGGTGACGCGTGAGAAAGAGGGAACTGGGAGGGATATACATAGATGGAGATATAGATTGCTGGTGGTACAGAGGGTTATAAGCGCAGTGAAGGCATGGAGAAGGTGAGATTATGGATGCTAAAGGGGAGAGGTTTGAGATTTGGATGTGACTGAGTAGGGAGAGGTGGTTCGTAAGGCAAGGATGAAGAGACGGTGGTAAGGAAGAAATGGGAAAAAAAGGAGCAAGTTAGAAAAGAGGAGGAGGAGTATGTGAAAGGTAAACGGGGAAGGAGAGAGAACTGAAGGTAAATGAGTGGACAAAGATGGTCAATAAGGTAGTGATGAAGAGCGGTGTGATAAATAGAAAACGGAAAAAGGAAGAACATAAGGAAAGGAGAGAGAATTGGAGGTGAGTGAGTGGACAAAGATGGTTAGTAAGATAGGGATGAAGAAAGTTGTGGTAAGTAGAACATGAACAAAAAAGGAAGAAAATTAAGAGAGACAAAAGGTATAGTAAGGAGGGAAAAACATAAAATTGAGAGAAGATAAAGTTGAACGAAATTTAAACATAATCTCGAACGTAAATAAAGTATGCGAAGAGAAAAAAACAACAATTAAATGCAAACTTAACAAGATTCTCGGGGTCTTCCTTTCGCCGGGGTTGTGTGATACTGGCGCGCGGTAATTCACTGCGTTTAAGGGATTAACCACGGCTTATAATTTTAGACTGATCAAATTATCCTCATCGTGGGCGTGAAGGGATCGATATGTGTCTAGTTTAGTTTTGGCTTGGTCTTTCTGTTTGTGTGTTTGTGTGTGTGGGGGGGAAAAGTTGTTTGTGTGTGGGGAGGTTGTGTGTTTGTGTATGTTTCTTGGGGGGTAGGGAAGGAAGGATGTGTGTGTGGGGGAGGTTGTCTGTATGTGTGTTTGTGGGGGAGTAGGGGAGGGAGGTTGTGTGTGTGGGGGGGAGGTTGTGTGTTTGTGTGTGTTTGTGTGTGTGTGTGTGTGTGTGTGTGTGTGTGTGTGTGTGTGTGTGTGTGTGTGTGTGTGTGTCCGCATTTCCTTTATCAATTAATTGCAAAGCTTTCAGAATAAACGTTAAGCTTATTTCTTTTTTTAATTTCTGTTTTTCTTTTCTGCAATACTTTCTTTATTTTTTCTTTGTCGCGAAGTTTTCCCCCAACACTTTTAATTCCACGAGTTCTTTCTTTCTCGTTCCAATATGTGACTTCAAACGCGGGAAATGGAAAGTTCTTAATCGGACTCGCTATTTTTGCTTGGCTATATGTGGGTCGAGAGCAATAAGTAAAAATAATCAACAACTATTAAACATAAATAAATGCATGCGGTTGGTTGGTATGCTTTCTGAAGGCAATACTAGTCGATAGATAATGGGTTAGGAAACTGGACCAAGGGATTATTAATGTTTTGTTTTGTTTTTGGGTGAGTGAGGAAGACGAGAGTTAATGTTTTGTTTTGCTTTCTCTTGTGGGGTAGGTGAGGGAGGACAAGAGTTGGTGTTTATTTATTTTTATTTTTATTTTTAAGGAGTTGATAGGTTTTAAGGACTTTTAGAAGGTTGAGATCACTTTTAAGGGGAAGAAACTTAAGTGAGGAGAAAACTATTAAAGTGCCCCTTCATCCACTATCACCATAAACACTAACATCATCATCACCACCATCCTCATCCTCATTAGTCCTCACAAGAAAGCCCTTCCCTAACGTACTCCACCTCTCTTTCGGATGCCAATGTACTCTACCTTACTCCTAAAAAAATAACAGACTTCATCTCCCCATCTGAGTCAACAAAGCCCTTTCCTAACGTACTCCACTTGTCTCTTTCGGATGGTAGTGTACTTCATCTTACTCCTAAAAAAAACGATCTGACTTCATCTCTCTATATGGCTGTCTATATCTCCCCTGACTCGTACAATTCCTGAGCTTGTATTTTTCAACGTATCAGCGCCATAGTTCGCCTGTTTGGAAAGCCTCTTAATCTTACTCCTAAAAAAACGATCTGACTTCATCTCTATCTGGCTGTCTATATCTCCCCTGACTCGTACAATTCCTGAGCTTGTATTTTTCAACGTATCAGCGCCATAGTTCGCCTGTTTGAAAAGCCTCTCGTAGAAGTTGCTGTGATTTCCATGGGCTGTTTTGTGACCCCAGTGATAGTATAGCCCAACTTCTGCACCTTGAACGGGAGAATCACTCATCAAAACCCGGTTAATCATCTCGGTGGCCTTGGGAAATAGTTGTAACGGGACTCCGATACGTTTAACCCGTCCGCTGCGATTGACACGGATTTGGCTTTCACTGATACCCTGGTTACTTAATATAGTCCCAGGTCTTTCTCTGCCTCTGTGGTGGATAGTGGAGTGTTTCCCATGTGGTACTGGTGTGCTGGATATCCCCTCCCAAGGTGCAGAACTTTACATTTTTCTTCATTGAATTGTAGCAGCCACTTTTGCTCCATTGCCGTAGCTTGTTGAGGTCTTCTGGTAGGGAGTCCGCAGTCAAGGGGTTAAGAACATGGACCTTGGGTTGATTGACATTTTCCGTGTTCAGTGCAGTTTACATTATGCACGAAACACACACACACACACACACACACACACACACACACACACACACACACACACACACGTCATATTGCATTAACAACAAAACTTACGGCTCATTAAGTTGTAGTTATTGATGAAGCGACCTCGCCACCTCGCATTGTCAATATAATAACGACCAGAAACTCATAACAACGTATTCAGAATGTTATAGGATTTATGAGTATTACATCGTGTGTGTGTGTGTGTGTGTGTGTGTGTGTGTGTGTAGAACAGTGCGTAGGATGAGTTCACAGAAAAACACACACACACTCTAACACACATACACCAACCCACCCACCCACACACACACACACACACACACACACTACGGAGTAAGTAAAAACGAAAGCTAGTGAACGAAATTAAGAAGACGTGACACAGAAGAGACAAAGAAGAGAGAAGAAAAAGATAATCGAAAAAGTTATTGAAAGACTGACTGACTGACTGACTGACTGCAAGGGAATGCTACCCATAAAAAAATACACACGACAGACGAGTTTAATTAGGAAAAGCAGAAGAAGGAAGAAGAAGTAGGAGAAAGAGAAGCAGTAGGAGGAGGAGGAGAAAGTAAAAAAAAAAAAAAGGAGTTACATGCGGTAGGGACTAAAAAGTAAGGACAAGGTAAATGGGAGAGATTCGTTAGTGGGGCAAAAGTTGTCGAAAAGAAAACAGCGAAAGAAAGAAGGAGAAAGAGACAGACGAGACGAGGAAGAGGAGGGAAAAAAGAGAAAGAGAGAGGGAGAGGAAAAAAAAGAAAACGAGGGCAAGAGAGAAAGAAAAACAGAGAAGGAAAAGTAACTAAGAATGAGAGTTAAAAGGGAAAGAAAGAGAGACAGAGAGAGGGAGGGAAGTTAAAGCGAGGGTAAGAAAGAGAGAGAAAAAGAAAGAGAGGGAAAATAATTGAGAATGGAGGTAAAAGAGAACTGGAGGAGTGAATAGAAAGTGGAGCAAGAAGAAAGGTGGAGAGAGAGAGAGAGAGAGAGAGAGAGAGAGAGAGAGAGAGAGAGAGAGAGAGAGAGAGAGAGAGAGAGAGAGAGAGAGAGAGAGAGAGAGAGAGAGAGAGAGAGAGAGAGAGAGAGAGAGAGAGAGAAAACATATGTGAAATTGAAAGTAAGATCGAATGAATGAAAGAAGGAGGAAAAAAGAGAGATAATAAGAAAATCAATATAAAAAAACCTGTGAATTACGAGATGGAGGAGAGAACGGAGAAGGGAGACAAAATGAATGAATGAAGGAACGAAGGGAGGAAGAAGTGTGTGAAAGAGAGGAGGAGGGGAAGGAGACGAAGGAAAGGAAGGAAACCCAAGTGAATGAAAGAGGAGGTGGTGGTGGTGGTGGTGGTGATGGTGAGAGAGAAGTGAGAGAGTGAGAGAGAGAGAGAGAGAGAGAGAGAGAGAGAGAGAGAGAGAGAGAGAGAGAGAGAGAGAGAGAGAGAGAGAGAGAGAGAGAGAGAGAGAGAGAGAGAGAGAGAGAGAGAGAGAGAGAGAGAGAGAGAGAGAGAGAGAGAGAGAGAGAGAGAGAGAGAGAGAGAGAGAGAGAGACTCCAGTACCTTCATGGACTTGCTAAGAGAGTAAGGTAAAAAAGAAGGAAGAAAAAGCCTTTACTGTTGACTCGTAAGGGAAGCAAGAAGAAGTATTTTGGCTCGTTGAAGGAGGAGGAGGAGGAGGAGGAGGAGGAGGAAGAAAAAGCAGGAAGAGGGATGAGGAAGGGAAGAGTGGCAAAGAAGAGTGCACATTGGCGTGAAGAGAGTAAAGAGGAAGTTGAAAGAGAAGAAGAAGTAGAAGAAGGAGAAAAAGAAGAAGCAAATAAAGTAGACTAAGACAAGGAAGGAAAAGAAGAAGAAGGAGACGAAGACGAAGACGAAAAAGTAAAAAGAAGGAGAAGGAAAAGAAGCAAAAGGGAAAGAAGAAGAAAAAGAAGAAAACTTAGTCCAGAAGAAGAAGAAAAAAGAAGATGCTAAAGCGAAAGAAAAGGCCAGGAATAAGAAAATAAGAAAATAAGACGGAAGAAAAAAAGGTAAGACGCACTGCGAGAACTAGAAGAAGAGAACGAGAGAAAGAAAGAGACCACGAGAGACCAAAAGAGCGAAAGACAGAACCCCCCAAAACACAAACACCTACTTACGAAAGAGAGAGAAAGAGGGAAACGAAGAAACAGAAGACGAATGAGGCGAAGAGGAGGAAAGAAACGGAAAGGAAGGAAGGGGCGGCGAGAGATGAGATCCTATTGGCTGAGGACACAGAGGGAGATTCAAGGGGAAACTTAAACAGAGGGAAGACTTAGAAAAATGTTAGACGGACGCTTGGAACGTTTGGGGAAGGAAGGAAGTGGCGCCTGAAAACGTTGTGTAACCGAAGACGTTTTTTTTTATGTGCCTGTGGACTGGAAAGGAGTTAGTTATGCAAGAGAGAGAGAGAGAGAGAGAGAGAGAGAGAGAGAGAGAGAGAGAGAGAGAGAGAGAGAATAATGGATAGACAGAAAGGGACATAGACTGAGAAAGAGACATAAAAGGATTGATAAAGAGGAGAGAAAAAGTGAAAGGAATGAATATGAGAGAAAATATTGATAGATTGATTGATAGATAGATAGATAGAGATAGATAGGTAGATAGATAGATAGATAGATAGACAGAATGTGAGAGGGAAAGAATGGGTGTAACGTGCTAGCAAAATTAGAATGTAAACAGACAAACACACAGACACAGACAGACAGATAGATAGACAGAAAAATAGACAGGTAAATCAAAAAGCAATCAACAAAAAACAAAAAACAATTACTTACCTTTGTACTCAACGACTTCCAGTGAAAAACAACAAACAAACAAAAACAACAACATAAAAACACTCTTGCCCCAAACCACTTTATTAAAACAGGTAAATCAAAGCGGCGGGGCGGTGTTTTATTTAGTGTGTGTGTGTGTGTGTGTGTGTGTGTGTGTGTGTGTGTGTGTGTGTGTGTGTGTGTGTGTGTGTGTGTGTGTGGTTTCCTCGTTAAAATGTGTGTGAAATGATCTAATTATATGTCTCGTGTATGAGCAAAGCTATCTTAATTAACAACTTTATTTTTCCGTCAATATCAAACTACAACAAACATACTTCAGTTATTTGCATGGATACATCGTTAATAGTGCGTGTGAGTGGATGGAGGGCGGTTTTGGTGGGTGTTCTCCTCGTTGAAGATAAGTAAGTTGTATAAATCTATCACTAGGATCATGAAACTGTCCATGGAAATCCCAGCAACTTTTATGGGAGTCTTTTCAAACAGGCGAAGACAGGCGGCGAGACGTTTAGCAGTACGGACCATATTCTGAACACCTTAGTTAGCGTTCTTTGCACAGGTGGTGAGCGCGTGGCGTCCCATATTACCGCACCCTTACACAGCACAAGAGGTATTAGCAGATGTATGAATATTCACACACACCTCTTCACGCGCGGACGAGGGTATATAAGTAGGAAAAGAGAGCGAGGGGATAAGGGTGCGGGTAATGGATGACCCTCCTCTGTGCGGGGCTTCAAGAGGGTGGCTTCCCTTGCTAATGTTGGGGCGAGGGCCAAAGAACACAGCGTAAATCAGGGAGCGAACAGCCGGCAGTAATTTAGAGAAGGAAGCTGAGCGTGTGAGTGTGTACAGGTGATATGTTTGGGCCGAGAGTGATGGCCGGTGTTTATTCTTGAGTGTGTGTGTGTGTTTGTGTGTGTGTATGTGTGAAGGGATGTATTCTTATTCGTAAATTTTGCCCCCGAGATTAATGGCGAGTGTTTATTTCGTTTTCTCCTCTTCCTTTCATCACTTCTCTACATCTCTCCTTCCTTCCTTCCTCCCTTTTTTCTTCTTTATTTCTTCCTTTCGCTTGTGTTTTATCAACCTTATACTTCTTGCCTACCTCCTTCTCCTCCCTCCTTTACTCCTTTATTTCCTTCTCTCTTCCTTTCATCACCTCGTCTCGTCTCTCCTTCATTCCTTCCTTCTTCTCTACTCTTTGTTTTTTCTTTCTTTCGCTTGTGTCACCTCAACCCTATACTTCTTACCTACCTTCTTCTCTTTCTTTACTCCTTTGTTTCCTTCTCTCATCCTTCTTTCTTCCACTCCTCTCCCTTCTCTCTCTTCACATCTCCTTCTGCTCCTCCTTTCTTCCTCCTCCTCCTCTGTTGGTCCACCTTCCCTATCCTTCCCATCCCTTCTCCTCACTCACTACCTCCTCCTCCTCCTCCTCCTCCTCACCTAAACCCTCGCGATCTTATTTTCAGTCTCGCCTTTTCTCCTCACATATTCTCCTTGGCTTCGCGTCCGCCGCTCGCTCGGGCCGTCCAGGGAGCGGATTAGGTCGTGGTCCCCGTGTTTCTCTGGAGGGCGGAAGGCTCGTGTTGTTTTTATATTGCTACTCTTTTTTGGATGTGAGGGTTTTGGGTCGAGTGTTTTTTTTTGTGTGTGTGTTTTGTTGCACGTGTCGCCTCCTCTTCCTCCTCTTCCTCCTCCTCGTCTTCCTCGTTTTTCTTCTCGTTTTCGTCTTCCTTATCGTTCTCCTCCTCCTCCTCCTCCTCTTCCTTTTCGTTTTTCTTCTTGTCTTTGTCTTCCTTATCGTCCTCCTCCTCCTCCTCCTCCTCATCGTCCTCGTCATCGTTCTCCTCTTCGTCTTCTTCCTCATTCTTCTTGTCCTTTTCCTCCTCCTCCTCCTCCTCCTCCTCCTCGACCTTTTCATCGGCAGCGCATCCGTTTAAACAGTATAAGTGATAACCGTTAGTGAAAACAGTCTAAATTGAAGGTAATGAAACGTAATTATGCAGTGTTAATAGCGTTAAGGAAAATATCATTAGCGTAAGTATTTCACACCCTTTGCAAGAACACCACCTGTCCTCCCTTACCTGAAAAAAAAAGTTAATGCTAATGTGTGGTCACGTGACTTGGCGGAAAGGATTAAATGTGAAAAAAGGTAAAAAAAAAAAAAACTCTTAAGCGAATATTAAGTTATGCATAATTTTGTCGCGTTGAGAGAGAGAGAGAGAGAGAGAGAGAGAGAGAGAGAGAGAGAGAGAGAGAGAGAAAAAAAAGACAACAGTGAACAGAGAAAGAAGAAACAAGAGAGTGAAGGAATGAAACACAAATAAAGAGGAAGAAGAGGAGAAGGAGAAGAGAAAGAAGGAAAAAGAAAAAGAGGAGGAGGAAGGGAAAGAGAAAGAAAAGGAGAATAATGAGAAGGAGGAACGGGAGGAGGATGAAGAAAAAGACAAGGAAGAGAAGATGAAGAGGAAAAGGAGGAGGAGGAGGGAGTAGAGAGAGGATCATGAAGGGACAAAAAGACAGCGAATGAGGAGGTGGAGGAACGAAGAGCGGAATAATAAAGGGAACATAAGAGAATGCTTTAAGGGAGGAATGAGGGGGAAGACGTGAGGGGAATGCGAACGAGGCGGAGGAGGAGGAGGAGGAGGAGGAGGAGGAGGAGGAGTGTTGAAAAAAGAAAATTATGGAGGAGGCAAAAAGGAGAGGAAAAAAAGAGGAGGAGGAGGAAAAGTAGATGGTATAAGGAAGTCGGGAGAGGGAAGGAGGAGAAGGAGGAGGAGGAGGAGAGAGAAGAAAAATAATAATCGAACTGAAAGAGAAGGAGGAGGAGGAGGAGGAGAAGGAAAAGCAGATAGAATTGCAAGTCAAGAAAAAAGATATGGAGGAGGAGGAGGAGGAAGAAGAGGAGGAGGAAGAGGAGGAGAAAAATTGAAATACGGAAGAAAAGTAAAAAAAAACATGAAACAGTAAGTAGAAAAAGATGGAATAAGAAGCAAAAGAATAAAGAGGAAGAGGGAAATATAGAGAATGGGGTACAAGAGGAGGAGGAAGAAGAAGAGGAAGCAGAGGAGGAGAAAACAAGAGGTAGAGGAGAGAGTAAGTCCGTGGTTGCCTCTTATAGCAAGTTGCGGGGAGCTGGCTACTTCAACGGCCCGTAATGCTACTCAAGGCGGTGAAGTTTGCGGTAATAGTCTTTCCCGGCTCTTGTGTCCCCTCAACCCTTCCTACTTACCTCCTTCTCCCTCTTGATTTACTTTTCTCTTCGTCTGTTTTACTTTTCCTTGTCTTCCTTTCCTTCCTTACTTTTTCTCTCCTCTTCTCGTTTTCTTCTCCGTCTTTCTCAGTTATCCCTTTTTATCTCCCTCTCTCCCTCTACCTCTCTCTTATGTTCTTATGTTCATTTACTCTTCTTTTCGTCTGTTTTACATTTCCTTGTCTTCCTTTCCTTCCTTGCTTTTTCTCTTCTCTATTCGTGTTCTTTTCTGTCTTCTCAATTATCCTTTCATATCTCCTTCTCTCCATTTACTCTTCTTTTCGTCTCTTTTCTTTTTCCTCCTCTTCCTTTCCTTTCTTTTTCCTTCTTTTCCTTTCTTTCTTTTTCTCTTCTCTTTTTGTTTTGTCTTGCGTCTTCTCAGTGATCTCTTCTTATCTCTTTCTCTCCCTTCCTTTATTCTTTTTTCGTCCCTCTCTTCCTCCAGTCTTTCTTCTCTTCCTTTCCTTCCTTTCTCCTTCTCTTCCTTTCCTTCCGTTCTCCTTCTTTTCTCTTTTCGTCTTCTCAATTATCCTTTCTGACCTCCTTCTCTCCCTTCCTTTATTCCTTTTTCGCTCCTCTCTTCCTCCAGGCTTTCTTCTCTTCCTTTCCTTCCTTTCTCCTTCTCTTATCTTTCCGTCTTCTCAATTAAGCCCTCTTATCTCCTTCTCTCCCTTCATTTATTCTCTTTTCGCCCCTCTCTCTCTTTTCCTCCAGTCTTTCTTCTCTCTATTCTCGCCTTCCTCTCTCTCCTTCTCTACTTCTTTGTTTTCTTTTGTGTTTTCTCAATTATCCTTTCTTATCTCCTTCTCTCCTTACCTTTATTCATTTGTTTTCTTTTCCTTCCTCCTCTTCTTCCCCTACGTTCTCTACTTCATGTTTTTCTTATTTCTCCCTCATTCGCTGTATTTTCTTTCTTCTGCATTCGTCTTCCTTCTCCCTTCTCCTTTTCTTTCTTATATTTATACTATTTTTATCCCTCTTCCTCCTAATGTGCTTGTCCTCCTCCTCCTCCTCCTCTTCCTCCTTCCTTCCTTCTTCTCCTGCTCTTGATATTTTTCTCCTCTCTATTCCTCTTTCTTCCTTCTACTACTACTACTACTACTACTACTACTACTACTATTACTACTACTATTTTTCTCCTTCCTATTCCTAGCGCATTCATCTTCCTTCTTCCTCCTCCTCCTTTTCCTCCTCCTCCTCCTCCTCCTTTTCCTTCCCTCCCATCACGGAAACTTGAGGGAAGTAAACTTGAATTCAACTTCCACAGACGAACTTTTTCTTTTTTTTTCCTTTTTTTTTTCCTTCCTCCCTCCAGCCTCTCTCGGACTTGGCTATTTAAAATTTTCCTCAGCCTTGAATCAACTTTTTTCCTTTCCTTCCCTTACTTTTTTCTTTCTTTCTTTTCTTTCTTTTCCTGAGATTATAATTTATGGTTCTCGTTTTTCATTTTTGGTATTTTCTTTATATAATATTTTTCTTCTTAATATTTTTTTCTAAAGGTCTATTTTTTTCTTTTTTTCTTTCTTTCTTTTCTGCTCTTGGTATTAACTCCTCTTGTTCTTTCTTTTCATTTATATTTTCTTTCACATTTTCTCACTTTCTCTCTCTTTTTTTCTATCTATTTATCTGTATCTATCTGTCTATTTCCAGCTATCTATCCACCTATCTATCTTTCTCTCGCTCTTTCTCTCTTTCATCTTTTTTTTTCTTTTTCATTTTTCGTCTTTAATCTTTTTGCTTTGTTCTGTAATTTTTGTTTTTTTTAGGCATTCTGTAATCTTCTCTTTTTTTCCTTCTTGGTCATTTAACTTTCTCTTTTATCTTATCCTCCTCCTCCTCCTCCTCCTCCTCTTCCTCTTCCTCCTTTTTTTTCATTTTCGTCTTGTAGTCCCTCCCCCTCCTCCTCCTCCTCTGCCTCTTTTACCTCCTTCATTAAATCGTCCTTTGGGTATCCTCCTCCTCTTCTTCCTCTCCCTTCTCCTCCTCCATTATCTATTTCCTCCCTTATTTTTTCCTCCTCCTCCATCTCCCTTTTCAAATTTTCCCTGTTTCACCTCATCTTCCTTCTTCTCTTCCTCCTCCCCTTCCTCCGCCTCCTCCATCTTCCCTCCATTTCCTCCTCTTCCTCCTCCTCTTCCTTCTTGGCTCTTCTATTACCTCCTCTTACTCCTCTCTGCTTTCTCAATTACCTCCTCCTCCTCCTCCTCCTCCTCCTTCTCTTCCTCTCGCTCCTTCTTCTAGTCCTTTCAGCCTCCTCCTTTTCCTTTCCTCCTGCCTGCTCCATTTCCTCCGCCTTCTCTTCCTCCTCCTCTCTCGAGTAAGGGATTGAATTTCTTGGGTAAAACAAAATTCGATCGAAAATAAACAATCTGAAGACTTTCTTGGGATTAAAGAATGGACGACTAACAGGAGGAGGAGGAAGAAGAAGAAGAAGCAGAGGAGGAGGTGGAAAGAGGAAGGAGGAGAAAAGAGGAGGAGGAGATGTTTTTTACTCGAAGAAAACGAAGATATATTTTTTTTTAAAGAGAAAACCGGGGACTGAGAGAGACAGCTGGAAGGGAATGTATTAGGGGAAGGCTTTGTTCACTGTGGACCATCGGAATTGATATTAGGCGTAAAGGAGATGGAAGGGCGATATCATATGACGCGGAGAGAGACGGAAAGAGAGAGAAAGAGAGGGAGGGAGGGAGGGAGAGAATAAGGAGAGGGAGATATTAAGGATAGATATATAGATAGATAGATAGGTAGGTAGATAGATAGATTGAAATAGGTAATGTTCACCCCTTTCCCCATATCCACCATCACCACCACCACCATCTTCATCACCACCTCCATTTCCACCACCACCCGTTTTATAGCACTTTCAACACCACTATTCTCCCTCACCACCACCTCCACTAACCTCTTCACCCCCACCTTTCCACCACCACTACTCTTCATCACCCCCATCACCACCACCACCCGTTTCATACCACCTTCAACACCACTATTCTCCCTCACCACCTCCTCCACTAACCTCACTACCGCCACCTCTCCTGCACCACTATTCATCACCACCACCACCACTACCACTATTCCTCTTCCTCACCACCACCAACACTGACCACCTCCTCCTCACCCCCCCCCCCCCCCACCGCCATATTGACACACCTTTCTTGAACATTCCTGGGTGTAATTTATCGTCTGAGCGCAGCCGATCACAGGTGACACGCTTGGCCGGACCGGCGAGGGGCGTCCGGGGTCCACAGTCCACTGGAGCGAGCCAGGTCCACTTGAGAGAGCCCGGGGGAGGGGGGGATAGGAGGTGGAGGAGAAGGAGGAGGAGGGACTTGTGGTGGTGGTGGTGGTGGTTGGAGGTTATGGATTATGTGTGTCACTGGATTTTCTTGTGTGTGTGTGTGTGTGTGTGTGTGTGTGTGTGTGTGTGTGTGTGTGTGTGTGTGTGTGTGTGTGTGTGTGTGTGTCAGTGTGTGGGCGTGTGTTTATGAGGGGGTCAGTGTGTGTGTGTTTGTGTGTGTGTGTGTGTGTGTGTGTGTGTGTGTGTGTGTGTGTGTGTGTGTGTGTGTGTGTGTGTGTAAGTGTGTTTAGGAGGGAGATTGTGTGAGAGGAGAAGGGGGAGTGAGTATGTATGTGTGTTTGTATGCGTGTGTGTATTCTAAGATCCAAGTTGTCTATGCCATTTCTCTTATTATTTTGCATTCAGAGTAACAGATTCTTTAGTGGTGAATCAGTGGCGTGTGTGTGTTTAGGAGTCATCAGTTATACGGTCCTTAAGTTCTTAGTGCTTTGAAATTGTTATGGAGGTAAGAACAGTAGGTAGGTGCGTCCCACTAATGTGCTTCTTTTGTGTTTGCTGTTAGAAGAGTATATTTTATGGCTTGCGTGGCGTGGTATAGATGATTCAGGGCTGAGGTTGGTTGTTGCTGTTTTTAGTGTTCTTGGTGTGGACTGCATTGTGGTTTTAATTTAGGTGCGTGCGTTCTGCTAATGTGTTTCTGTTGTTTTGCTGAAAGTTATAATGGGAATTTGAAGTTCATGGAGGTAATGTCTCGGTTTTGTGTTTTAATTCATGCATGTCGAGATTGGGTTTTGTGGTGAAAAGGAAGAACAGAAGAACAAAAGGGAGATACGTTCGTTTTTGCTGATGGGTTTGTGTTGTTTTGATAAAAGTTTTAATGGGAGATTGAGGTTCTTCGAGATGATGTTTTGGTCTAGTGTGATCGTCTATATTCTGAATGTGGAGATTGGGTTTTGTGTGGTGAAGAGGAAGAACATAAGGACAAAAGGCAGATACGTTCGTTTTTGCTAATGGGTTTGTGTTGTTTTGATAAAAGTTTTAATGGGAAATTGAGATTCTTCGAGGTGACGTTTCGGTCTAGTGTGATCTTCTGTATTCTGAATGTCGAGATTGGGTTTTATGGTGAATAGGAAGAAGATAAGAACATACGAATATAATACAACTGCAATAAATCAGAGACTCAACACAGTGATGCTATATTTAATAATTTGTGTATTTTAATTTGCTGAGGTTCCTGTTGCTGCTGTTTTTAATTTAGTGTGCGTGTGGAGTGCCGAGAGCTTTCACTTTAACTACGTTCGATTTGCTAATGGCCTTCTGTTGTTTTCTTCTCAAAGTTATAATGGGAAATTCAGGTCCTTTGAGTTGAGATTTCCGTCTGGTGTGATTTTTTCCTCTTTTGAATTTCGAGGTGTCATTTGTGTGGAAAAGAGGAAGAACAGGAGAGCGAAAGAACATAGGAATATAATACAACTGCAATAAATCAATCTCCCTGGGTATTGATGCTTTGCTAAATATTGTATGCATTCCAATTTGCTGAGGAGACGGAGATAGTTTTTAGTAAGAGATTAAGGCGATGATATGGTCAAGGGTGTGAGGATGCAGGAATGGTGAAGCTGGCTGTGTGGGTAGTGTGTCGTGGTCATGTGTATTATTTAGGTGCATTGTTAGCGTTTTTTTTATTTCTTTTCTATCTATATATCAACCTATCTGTCTATTGTAGTGACCTCATACTTACTTTCTGGAAAACGAGGCGTTGTAGGATGGACTGGTGACCTTGAGGTGTCCGCGAGAAGCATCAGAGAATCGGGAATGTGTCCTGGTATCGGAAAGCAGTGTTGAGGCCGCAGTCAGTATATATGCATGCTAGTGTTTTTTTCTTTTCTCTCTTTTCTTCTCTCTTCTCGGTAAAGCTCTTTTTTTATTCAGTGTGTGTGTCTTGCGTTTTCTTCTTTCTTCTTTACGGTGTTACTGAACTGCGTGAGTGCGTAGGATTTGTATGGTGTTATTTTTTTCTCCCTTCTTGGTATTACTTATACGCTTTTAGTTTGCGTGTGTGTGTGTGTGTGTGTGTGTGTGTGTGTGTGTGTGTGTGTGTGTGTGTGTGTGTGTTTGAGTGTATTTATATTTTACGATGTTTCTTTATTCACTCGGTCTATTAGTACTGGGAAGCAAGAAGGCAGCGTTATTCTTTCAATGTAGAAGTGTAGGGTTGTTAAAGAGAATACTGGGTGGGTTTTGGTGTAAGATAATATTAATGTTGTACTACCGTGACTATAATTCACAACTATCTCCCATTTTTCTTGTGTATTTACATTTTATTTCATCACTGCGTCGAAGTCAAATGTATGGAGCAAAAAAAGGAGCTATTTATTCCTGACACTTGTTTTTCGGCATATGTGATGAGTTATAAGAGAATAGTTTGTAGTTAAAGATGTTATTCTGTGTTACGCCTTCGTTGAATAGTGGTTAGAGTATCTGGCTACGACTCCGCGGGGCCGGGTTTGTTTCTCAGCCCGGGGAGTCGGCGTGCATCTCACCCAGCTGTTCATCCTCCCTTTCGGACTGGTCGATAAATGGGTACCTGGGGAAACCTGGGGAAGGTAAACTGTGGCAATCCCGGAGTTCAAATTGGCCCGTGTTCCTCCTTCTACTCCCCTTCCGACCCCTCCCTCTTCCCCTCTCGTTCCCTTCTTCACTCCCCCACGGAATCTCCTTCTCCTCACCTCACCTCACTCTTCCCCCTCGAACCCTCCTCCTTCTTCCTCCTCACCTTTCCCACCCTTGACCTCTCCCTCCTTCCTCTCGCCCTTAACCCTTCATTCTTACGCACCACAGGCTGAAAGGGCCAACGGATCGGAGATGAGCACCGCAGCCACGCGCAGTCTATACACCCACATTTACTTTTACCTTACTGAAATGTTAATAAATAATGTATCAGTTTCTTTTATTTCTGTATTTATATTTTCTCTCCTCGCTGCGTAGAGGTCAAATGTATGTATGGACGAGAGAGAGAAGGGACTGTTTTTTTTTTTTTTTTTTCTATTCCTAGAACTCCAGCTTGTTGGTATTCGCTGCAGGTCGGCGTGTTTTGTGAATTAATGTCGTCTTTTAAGTACGTCGTAAAAAAAGTCTCTTGAATATTTGAATAACAAGTGAAAAATTTCGAGAAACCTGCGCCTCGGAATAGCAATAAGCAGAACGTCTGTAAAAACCCTTCGCTGGCTGGCTGCTGAGGACGAAAAAAAAAAAAAAAACTATAATTATTACGTTTAAACAATTACATGACTGCGCCTAAAAACAAACGAAAAGTCCTTCAATAAGCGCGTAATTTCAACATTGCTTTGACAAGACTTTTTTTCCTCTTTGCGTCAGTTGGGAAAGAATGAATGGGAAAAAAAATGGATATAGTGTGTTTTTTCCATTCCTTGCACCTGCTGTCCTGCCTGCCTCTCTCCCTCCTTCCCTTTCGCCCCCTTCTCTCTCTACCCTCCTCGCCCCTTTCTCTCTCTCTTCCCTCCTCGCCCCCTTCTCTCTTTACACTCCTCGTCCCCTGCTCTCTCTACCCTCCTCGCCTTCTTCTCTCTCTACCCTCCTCGCCCCCTGCTCTCTCTACCCTCCTCGCCCCTTTCTCTCTCTCTTCCCTCCTCGCCCCCTGCTCTCTCTACTCTCCTCGCCCCCTTCTCTCTCTTCCCTCCTCTCCCCCTTCTCTCTCTACCCTCCTCTCCCTCCTCGCTCCCTTGCCTCCTATCCCCTTAGCCCTCTGCTCCCTCTTCACCTACCTTTTGCTCCCCCCCACCCCACCTCTCACCTTCCTCCCCATCTCCTCTTGTTCCCTCCCCCTCCCCAGTGCCCCCCTTCCCGCCCCCCTCCTCCCCTCTGTCCTGGGTACGGGAAACCTTTTTTTTTTTTTTTTTTTTTACAACAAAGGAGACAGCTCAAGGGCACAAAAAATGAAACAATAATAAAAAAGCCCGCTACTCGCTTATTGAATGTTTGAAGTTATGTAAGGGTGAGCTTGTTTTTGTTTGCCATTCATAAGGTTACAGTGAAGGGTTATTTATGGTTTAGTTGTTGTTGATGTTGTTTTATTATTATTGTTGTTTATTGTTGTTATTGTTATCATTGTTATTCATTTGTTTATCATTCATTGTTTGTCATTTCTCGTTTGCCACATTTTTAGCATTTTTCATTTATTATTTATCATTTATCTTCAATCATTTATCATTATTATTATTACTATTATCATCATACTTCTACCAATACTACTACTATCAATACTACGACTACTACTACTACTACTACTACTACTACTACTACAACCACTGCGAATACAACTACTCCTCTTACTATGATTGCTCTTTCTTGCAGTTGTTGTTGTTTCTGTTGCTGTTGTTGTTGTTGCCATTATCACAACAATACCAAGGTAGATAATCAATACATACTTTAGTAACAAACAAACAACAACAACAACAACAACAACAACAACAACAACAACAACAACAACAACAACAACAACAACAACAACAATGGTCATAGGTGTAAGTACCATTCCTACTATGCATTATTATTATTCTTTAACGTACAATATTTCTACAATTACTACTACTACTACTACTACCACCACCACCACTAGAGCTGCTATTGTGATTGTAAGTTTTTATCGTTTTATCAATACTTTCTTCCTGCGCCGGGCACTCGCTCTGTAAATCCTCTTGTAGAACGTAACACTGGCAGTCCACGCTCGGTCCCCACCTGCCCTTACCCTCCCCACCGCTCCCTCTCTCTCCTCCCTCCCTTCCGCCCTCACTCTCCTACCGCCCTCCACCTTCCCTTGCCTTCCTTACTCCTCCCGCTTACTCTTTTTTCTGCCTCCTACCTACCCTCCACTTTCTCGCTTTCCCCCTCTCTCCCTTCTTCCATATCATCCTTATTCCTCCTCTTGCCTTCCCTTCCTTATAGCCCTCCCTCCTTTCCTAACGCCCTCCTTCCTTTCCAATCGCTATCCTCCCTTTCCTATCACTCTCTCCCCTTCCCCCACCTTCCCTACTTCCTTATTACCCTTCCTCCTTTCCTATCTCCCTCGATCCCTCAATCAACCCCTATACTCTCCTCCTCCCTCACCTCCGTCACCTCCCTCGATCCCTCCCGCCCGTCTTCCTCTCCCCCTTAACCCCCCCCCCTTATTCTCCCCCCCTCCCCTCTCGCCTCCCGCAGCGCACACAGTCGGAGCCACACGTCGATGCACCGCTGCTGGCCGGCGTGAAGGTCAAGGCTGCGGAAACTAACGGCAACACGCGGCCATCGTACACAGGTCTCTCTTTTAGACGCGGTTCAGTGGACGATTTTTACGGCCCTTCCGCCCTTCGAGTTTCTTTTTTTTTTGTTGTTTAATTGGGTGGACGGTAACTCGGGTATTGGATATGTTTTGTTTCTTGTGTTTTTAGGTTAAGTTATGTTTTGCTGCTGTTGGTTTGTTTTTGTTTTCTGGTTAGTTATGTTTTACTTGTGTTCTCTTTTTGGGTTTCTTTTGTAGTTGCTGATTAGAGAGTTGCTTAGTTATTTTGCTTTTCTTTTTTACGAACATATTTTCAAGGTTAGTTCGGCCGTTTCTTGATATTTCCTATTTAATTCAAGTTATAATCATTGTTTTTATATTGTTTTTCCTAGAGCGTTCCTTCTTCTTACATACTCTTCTCTTGGGAAGGATAATTGATGCACATATATTTGTAGAGACGTTCCTTACCAACCTACCTTGTATCTCTATCGAAACTACACGCGATATTTCCTTTTTCTAATTCAAGTTATAATGATTGTTTTTTATTGTGTTTCCTCGAGCGTTCCTTCTTACATACTCTTCTCTCGGAAAGGATAATTGATGCACATATATTTGTAGAGACGTCCCTTACCAACCTTTATTTCTATCTAAACTACACGTAAAAGAGATTAGCAATGTATTTATTTTAGAACTTTCGCTTAGAAGTTGTTTTCTTTCCAACCCGGGCATGAGAAAAAGAACTTGTGATAGGCATTTTATTTTTCGTATGTGGGGAAAGTCTTATCAGGGTCACAAGCCAAGCGTCGACACGGAAAACTGTCCCCTTGAGGTTTTATGCCTGGACTGCTCGTGGAAAGACTGGTGACGGTCATATGTTTCAAGTTTTGTTCGGGAAGTTTAATCTTGGTCGGAGGGTTAAGAAGAGGAAAGCTGATGATGATGAGGAGGAGGATACTGCTCAGCGGAAATTTCGGAGATAATAGAGAAAGAGAACACTAAGTTAGGCCCAGCGTCGCATCGGGTAGACATTGGACGAAAATTTATATGAGTAATTCTACCTCTATTTTTAGGTCACCAAATGCTTACCTAACATTATCTCTATCTATCTATCTAACATCCTTCCTTCCTTTTTCCTCCCTTCCTACCTACGTACATACATACATACAGTTCTCTTTTCTCCCTACTCTCCTTCCCCTTCCTTTCCCCTTCCGCTGAACTTTATTTTTCCTTTTTCCTTCCTTGGTCCATTTCCTTTCTCGTCTTCCATACATTCATATATACACGCATACCTACATACACACATACACCCACCCACATACACCCACACCCACATACACAGACACAGCAGGGAATACTCTCACACTTATAAAAAAAATAAAGAATGTAATATAGCAACGTCAGCGGCGGGTCGGTGGTTCCATGGCCTCAAACTTTTAATAAATCACAAGTTGGCGTTTGGGAAAGTTGTTGCATAAAAGGGAATCGAGCGAAGCGAAGCACACATACACACACACACACACACACACACACACACACACACACACACACACACACACACACACACACACACACACAGAACCCCCTCTCATCCCCCATACAAACCTCATCCCCCACCCCACCTCCCACCACACACGACCACCCCTTCCCCTTCCACACACACAACCCCCCCTCTCCCCCCTCCTCCCCCTTCCCCCCACGGTCAACATCTGCACAGGAACGTTTAAAATCCTCGGTCATCATGGAAACGTTCGTGGGTCGGGATTAATGTCCTCGACGCGTGTATCGTGGCTGTTAATGGCCCTGATCCCCGCGACACACCTGCGAATTGGCCCTAATGACGTGACGGACCCAGGTGAGGCGATAATTAACGTGCGTGTGTGTGTCGTCCCGCGGGGCTAGGTAGACTTTGTGGATGGGTTTGGTTTCTTTATTTTTATTTTCTTTCTTTATTTATTTTATTATTATTTTTTTAGATTTATGTATTTTTGTATTCGTATTATATTCTTTTAATTTTTTTGCGTTTTTTTGCTTTATTCTATTTCTTTTTTTTTGTTTTATCTTTTATTCTACTTTATTTTTTATTTAATTTTTTGTTTTATTTTGTTTCATATTATTTATCTTCCCCTTTTCTCACCTTCCTTCCCGCATTCTCTCCTTCCTTCTCTTCCCGTCCCTTCCCTCCTTCCCTTCCCTTCTCTACCCCTCTTCCCTCCTTCCATACCCCCCGTCCCTCCTTCCCTTCCCTTCCCTACCCCCCTTCCCTAATTCCCTTCCCTTCCCTACTCCCTCTCTCTCCTTCCATTCCATTCCCTTCACTACCCCTCTTCCCTCCTTCCCTTCCCTTCCCTCCCACCCACCCTCCTTCTCTTCCCTTCCCTCCCCCCTTCCTCCTTCCCTACCGCCCTCCTTCCCTCATTTCCAATTGTCCATCGCTCCTTCCCAAAAAGAAACTGAATCGAACCTCCAAAACAGAAAACCCCACGATTGAGGCTGAAAAAAAAGAAGTCTATATTGAAATTCTAAAAAACAGGCCACAAAATTTTAACCCAGAAAGAACGAATCCGACAGAAATAAAATCTCTTAGAGGCTTCCGTGTAGTCCGGGGCGTCCAGTGGGAGAGGGAGGGGGAGAGGGAGAGGGAGAGGGAGAGAGGGGGAGGGAGGAGAGAGGAGGAGGGCAGAGTGGGTAAAGAGGATACTTGAGAGAGCGAGAAAAGGGAATGGTCTTGTAGAGAGGAGAGAATGGAGGTAGGAAAGGAGAGGGGGAGGGAGGGGGAGGGTGGGAAAGGGGGAAGGAGGAAGGGAGGAAGAGAGGGAGGTAGAATAAGGAGAGAATAGAGGGAGGGAAAGAGGGAAGGAGGAGGAGAAAGCGTGAGGGGGGATAAGGAAGAGGAGGAGGAGGAGGAGGAGATGGAGGATGAGGTGGAAAACGAGGAGGCGGAAGAGGAGAAGGCGCATAAGGAAGTGGAGAAGGAAGAGAAAGAACGGAAGAAAGGGAAAAAAAATCAGTACGGTGGAGAGTCCGGAAAAGGAAGCAGAATTAAGGAATAAACGAAAAGGAAATGAAGGGAGAGAGGAAGGAAGGGAGGGACAATACAGCGGAAGAGAAGAGAATGGGCAACAGAGGAGGTAGAAGAGGTAAAGGAAGGTAAATGAAGGGAGAGAGGAAGGGAGGAACAAGAGAACGGAAGAGGAGAGAACGGATAACAAGAAGAAGCAAAAGAGGTAGATAAGAGAGAGAGGGAAAGGGTCTGAACACAAATATAAAGGAGGGAAAGCCTGAATTATGCAACGAATGGGAGGCACTAAGTGGGCTCACGAGGGGAAAGGACAGGAGAGGAAAAGAGGAGAGGAATCAGAGAGGAAAGAGTGAGAGTCAGAGATGAGGAAAAGATTGATATTGAGTGAAAGTATTGCTTGCTACAGAAGAATGGGAAAGAAGGGGAAATAAAAAGAAATGAAGGGAAAAAAGGAAAGGAAAAAGGAGGAAGAAAAAATAACGAGCTTAGAATGGAAGGAAGGACTGAGAGAAACATGAGATAGACATAGATAGATAGAAAGATTAATAGAGATGGAGAGAACGAGGAAGGGAAAGATTGAGAGAGGAAAAAGGAAAGCACCAGAAAAAAATAGAAGAGAAAAAGAAGAGAAGAAGATAGAGAAAGAAAAACGACAAGAAAATAATAGAAAACAGAAGAACAGAAAACATTATTGACGTACAAATAGTTTATTGAAAAAAAAATCATTCTTGGCCTTCCCCCTTCCCCTACTTCCTCCCCTCCTTCCTTTCTCCTTACCTCCCCTTCCCCTTTCCTCCCCTTTTCTCTCCCTTTCTGACACTTTGATTAACCGGGAGGAAGGGAGGGAGGGAGAGAAGGAAGTTTGGGTGGAGAAAAGGGTAAAGGGATGAAGGAAGGATGGATGGTAAGACAGATTGGGAGGAAAGGTCAAAAGAGGGAGGGAGGGAGGGAGGGAAACGGGAGGAAAGACTGATTTGTAGGCAAGGTTACCCCTCCTCCCTCCCCTTTCTCTCTCTCTCTCTCTCTCTCTCTCTCTCTCTCTCTCTCTCTCTCTCTCTCTCTCTCTCTCTCTCTCTCTCTCTCTCTCTCTCTCTCTCTCTCTCTCTCTCTCTCTCTCTCTCTTTTTGTTCGATTAAGGACGATTAATCTTTCGCAGGAACAATTTTCAAACTTTTCACTCTTATTTGAGGGACTCGAAAGACCCGGCGTCACCAGGGCAGCGAGCAGTGTTACCAGACCCCGGTGACCCCCAAACCCTTTCCCTTTGTCCTCTGATTCCTTTTGTGTTCTGTGTTTATCGTTTTGGTTTTCTGCACTTGTCTTTTCTCTCTTTTATAACTACTCTTCCTTCCCTTATTTTCCTTTTCTAGATCTTCACTTTTCCTCTTTTTTTCATTACTCTATTCTCTTTCCTCTTTTACTTCGTTTTCCTCTCCACGGTTTTCCTCAATCAACTCTTCTCCTCATTCTTCTTCCCCTTATTTTTTCCCCACCTCTTATCTTCCATCTTCCTCTTGCCTTCCTTATATTGTTTCATTTCATTAATCTTTTTTTCCCTCCTCCTGCCTCATTATTCTTTCCACGCCTGTTCTCAAGTAATTCTTCTCCCTCTCCCCTATTCCCTTCTTCTGCGCCGCCCTTCATTTGACATTCCTTTTCCTTACCTTCCTTTTCCATTCACCTTTGCTCGCCTCGTCATTCTTTCTCCTTCTCTTTTTCCCTTTACACCTGTTCTCCTCCCAGTTATTTATTTTCCTTCCCCTCCTCTTCTTTTTATCCCTTTCCTCCCTCATTCCCCTCGTCATTCCTTTTCCTTCGCCTCCTCTCACCTGCTCTCATTGTCTCCCTTCTCCTCTCCCATTCTCCCCTTTCAGCCCTCTTTTTCATCTCCACCCCGTCATTTCTTATCCTTTCCCTCCTTTCTCTCCCTCTCCTCGTCTCCCTTCTTCTTCTTTCCCCTTCCTCATTTACCTGATGGATGATGGAAGTCGAGTCTGGCATGGGTGGAAGAGGGGGTTAAAGGAGGAGGAGGCGGAGGAGGTGAACTTCGTAAGGTGTCTTGTTATACCGCTTAAAGGTTATACGGACTTTTGAGACGTGGCTGGGCGGTACTTTTTCTCACCCCCTGACTCTTATTCATCTTAATGGGTCCTTTCTTTTGGCTCTTGGTGGTGGCGCCATTAAAAGTTGTGGCCGCGCGGTGATCTATTAGCTGCTTAAAATCACGTGCCATTAATCTCAGGAGCTGGAAAAAAGGATGAGAGAGGGAGAGAGGGTGGGAGAGAAAGAGAGAGTTGCGTAGCGTAAAGTCAGGTTCGGTAAGGCAAAACTAGACTGGGAGAGAAAGAGGGAGAGAGCGAGAGAGAGATTAATGGAGTATTGTTCTGGCTGAGGAATTTTCGGGAGGAGGAAGAGACGGGGGAAGTATTAAGCCAAGCACGATAAATCACCGAGGCAGCATCCGGCGCCGAGCAAGCAGAGAAGATTTGCTAATTTTGGCTAACAATCTCTGCGGCTTAGCATCGTATATACACCCACCCACGGCCCCGGGATGATGCTGATGATGTTGATGATGTTTCTCCCTGCCTCGATCTCGCCTCAGCTTCCCTCTTTTCTCTCTCCTTCTTTCTTGTCTTCTCCATTCGTCTTCTCTGCCTCCTCCTCTCCTCCATCACGCCTCCTCTGCCCCCGCCTCTCCTCCTTGGCTTATTATTATTATTATTATTATTATTATTATTATTATTATTATTATTATTATTATTATTATTATTATTATTATTATTATTATTATTATTATTGTTATTTTGCTTCCCTTAATTAAACGGGAAACGTAGCACGATTTAGTTTAGTACCTTAAAGCTGCGTTGGCTCGGGCGCTAGCCGTGATGATGCTGGGGATGACAATGCTGGAGATGATGATGCTGGGGATGATGATGCTGGCGAGGATGCTTAGAAAGACCAGATTACATCCCGTGGCTTATTAGGTGTTCTTTTTTTCCTCCTCCAACGTGCTGCTTTCTTATTTTGGGGGAGCTGAAAGAGATGGATTTGGAGGCGAGGTATACGAATATGCCCACAACGTTGACTAAGGGATAAATATTAGGGCATCGAGAGGTAATGAGAAGAGGAAAAGTTGCGTTATGTGTTTGTCCCATGTTCAGCCTCCCTATTTTTAGGGATAAATATTAGGGCATCGAGAGGTATTGAGAAGAGGAAAAGTTGCGTTATGTGTTTGTCCCATGTTCAGCTTCCCTATTTTTCTGGGAGCTGGAAGAAAAGGATTTGTGAAGCATAGAGTAAAAATATGCCCACAATGTTGACTAAGGGGTAAGTATTAGGGCATCGAGAGGTATTGAGAAGAGGAAAATTTGCGTTATGTGTTTCTCCCTTGTTCAGCTTCCCTATTTTTCTGGGAGCTGGAAGAAAAGGATTTGTGAAGCGTAGAGTAAAAATATGCCCACAACGTTGAGTGAGGATATAAGTTTGAGGGCATCAAGATATAAAAGGAAGAGGGAGAAGGAGGTAAAGGTGAATGAGCGTTTTCTTAGTGTCTGGTGTTAATGTACTCAATCTTTCTCTGTCAATTGGTATAGTTTCATCTCTGGTTCTCTGTCTATTTTGACTCATACAGTTCCTTCCTTTGTCTGTATTTCCTCCTGCCTATGACGACCTTTTTCAACAAGAAGAGTGTATCAAGACACCTCTCCACCCGAAATTGACCTCTCTTTTGGCTACTCTTTACTTCTATCGGTTATGGGAGCGGCGAGTGGCGGGCTTTTGTTTTGTGCTCTTTTTGTTGCCCTTGAGCCGTGTCCTTTGATATAAAAAAAAGATTGCTAATTAAAGTTCTTCAGAAATCATATAAGGGATTCCTCGACCCTTGTATGTATGTAATATATATCTTGTCCTGGCAATTTGCATAGTTTCACCTCTCCACCTGCTTCTCTATCTGTTTTGGCTCATGCAATTCCTGTGTTAGTAATTAGAATGCATTTGAAATCATAATAGCGATTCCTGCACCCTCCTATACTAAGCCCAGCAATTGTGTTATATCATCAACAAAACGTTCAACATTTCTGGTCTTAAACTTTGCCTGTGGTCTCTTTGTTTTATTTCGTATTGAGAACCAAGCAAGGTCATTGTTATTTTACCAGTAACATAAACATTAACACCAGACTAATTTTACAACTTTCCCTTTCCTCTGTTGCCTATCAAATGGTAATCACCCGAACCTGAGCTCTCGTCTGGCCTCTGATGCTGTTTCGTTTTGTTGGAGTAGCGACTAGCGGGTCTATTTTGTTCCTCTATATTATTTTTGCCCTTGAGCTGCCTCCTTGCTGTAAAAAAAATATCTATCATATGTTAGTCCCCCGAAACTGACCTCCCTTCTGGCCTTACGTTGTGTTTCCCTTGGCTGGAGCGGCGTCTAGCGGGCCATTGTGTTCCTCTGTTTTGTTTCTGCCACCCTTGCTGTAAAAAAAAAGTTATATTGGCCATCAAATACTAGTCCTCCGGAACCGACCTCTTTCCTGTCCTCTTGTGCTGTATTCTTTGGTTGGAGAAGCGTCTAGCTGTCCTTTTTTGTCCCTCTGTTTTGTTTCTGCACTTGAGCCGCGTCCCTTGCTGTAAAAAAAGTTATGTTGCCTGTCAAATACTAATCCCCCGAAACTGACCGCTCTTCTGGCCTCTCGTGCTGTGTTCTTTGGTTGGAGAAGCGTCTAGCGGTCCTTTTCTGTCCCTCTGTTTTGTTTTTGCCCTTGAGCCGCCTCCCTTGCTGTAAAAAGAAAGCTCTGCTGCCTATCAAATGCTAATCAAAGTAACTGTTATTACATCGACAACAAACAGCTCAACGGACGAGGCATTGTTATAAATTTCATCACGGACTTCTAAAAAAACCCATCATCGCCTAAAACTTTTTACAGGCACCGGAAAATGCATTAAACTGATGAGTAATAAATTGGCTGATATATTTTTTCTCCCTCCGCTAAATCAAGTGTGGGTTTTATAATGGCGCGCCGCCGCTCAACAAATCCTTTTTTTTTTTTTTCAGTTCGTGTAAATAATTGTTGTTCGCTTTTTTAACATCGAGGTGAGAAAAAAATAATGATGTCAGACCTTTTACATTTTTAATTAATATTTGAGTGCCGGTTAAATAAAAGGGGTGCCGATTCTCTTACGCCTGTTATGAATTGCCTCTTAGTTCAGGCAAAGAAGAAGAAAAAAAGGTTCAGAAGGAAGAGAAGAAAATAATATAGTCACACCTTTTTCATTTAGTTAATTAATATTTGATGCCGCGTTGATGTCCATGGAAAGCAGAAAAAAGGGAAGCCGATCTTTTTGCCAGTATTATGAATTGTCACTTGGTTCATGAAGAAATAAAACAAAATTAAATAAATATTCCTTTAGTTTGAATTGTGTCTTGTTAAGGTTTGAATGCAGAACAGTCTATCAAGTCTATTCATCATATTAAACTGTCTCGTAAGTAAGTTTTAAATAAGGAAATAATGCTTTCAAAAGTATCTTAATATCATTTTTGGGGTTCAGGTGAAAAATAGCAGAATTAAATATATTCCTTTAGTCTGAAATGTCTCTCCTTGCTCAAGTTCAAATGCAAAACACGATGTCGTCATTTGTTAAAACTTCCTCATAATTAGATTCAAAGAGGAGGAAAATAATGTTTTCAAAAGTATCATAATGACATGTTTTCTGTTATTCTAAATTATATTATATTTATGTTTAATTGAAGCAAACGTCATATATTTTTCATTAATTCGAAATCTCTCATGTTGAAGCTCCAAATAAATTTCTTTTGGTCCAAACTGTTTAATGTTTGAGTTAAAATGATGAAAACGTCAAATATTTCCCACTAAGCTGAAATCTCTTACGTTGAAGCTCAGGCGGAGAACCACATTATCATCATTATTTTTATAATACATATTTTTCATTATTTTGAGAACCAAACAGGATCATTGTTATTTTACCAGTAACATAAACACTAACACCAGACTAATTTTACAACTTTCCCTTTCCTCTGTTGCCTATTTAAGAGCCACCAAGAAAAGAGCATAGAATCTTTCTCTGCAAGTTTGAATTGTCTCTAACTTGGGTTTGGACGCGAATCAAAAGACTGTCATAACACTTGGATTTGCATCACTATGAATTACGTCCTATTTAAGATCTGATGAGAAGAAGAGTCGCGTCCTTTTCTACAAGTTTAAATCGCCAGATGAGAAAAAGAGTCGCATCCTTTTCCACAAGTTTAAATCCCCAGATGAGAAAAAGAGTCGCATCCTTTTCTACAAGTTTAAATCGCCTCTTACTTGGGTTCCGACGCGAATAAAAAAGACTGTCCACAATCTCCTAACACACGGCTTTACATGACTATAAATTGCGTCCTATTTAAGATCAGTTTAAATCGTCAGATGAGAAAAAGAGTTGCATCCTTTTCTGCACAAGTTTAAATCGCCTCTTACTTTTGTTTGGACGCGTATCAAAAATGCTGTCGACACTCTCCCGACACACGGCTTCACATCAGTATAAATTAAGTCATATTTAAGATCAGTTTAAATCGTCAGATGAGAATAAGAATCGCATCCTTTTCTGCAAGTTTAAATCGCCTCTTACTTGGGTTCCGACGCGAATCAAAAACGCTGTCGACACTCTCCCAACACACGGCTTTACATCCCTATAAATTACGTCTTATTTAAGATCAGTGAGGATAAGAATCGCATCCTTTTCTGCAAGTTTAAATCGCTTCTTACTTGGGTTCCGACGCGAATCAAAAACGCTGTCGACACTCTCTTCACACGCGGCGCTCACAGGGAGGGAAAGAATAAAGCGTCTCAGCAACAGTTAAAAGAACGTGAATTATGCATCGGAGCACGCCCAGTAAGTTTCGTTTTAAGCCGGTCCACGGCGTCCGGAAATAAACTCTCAGGTTGATTATATAAATATTTCATGGTGAGAGAAGGAGAGAAGTGAGTATTTGCAGCCCGGAAGGTACACACTCACTCACACACACACACACACACACACACACACACACACACACACACACACGCTTTCTGGTTCATATTTATTACATCCGCTTTTTTAATCACCTGCCTCGGCCCAGGTTTCTTATTAGGTATTTAGGCGCGGAAATAAATGCATATATTCGCTCTTGCTTGCTCTGGTTTATTTAATACGTGTTGGTTGTAAGGAAAAAATAAGGTGTGGGTGGCTTGTGATTTGCTGGAGGATGTTGGCGGGGAAAGTATGTGAAGTTTTTTTTTTCCTTTTTTTCCCTTTCTATCTTTCTATTGTTGTATCTTTCCATCTATCTTTTTTTTTTACTCTACCTTCCTTTCTTTTTTTCTTCCTCTCTTGTTGGTGAATTGTGTAAAACTGTATAACTTTTTCTTCTCTCTTTTTTTTTCTTTCTATCACTCTAATTTCTTTCTTCTTTCTTTCCTTCTTTCTTTTCTTCATTCTTTTTCTCATTCTTCCTTTCTGCTTTCTTCTTCCTTCTTTTGTGTATGTGTTTTATTCGTGTATGTTAGTGTGTATGTATGTAGTGACAATGGAACTATTTATGGGCCTCCCGAAATTGACCTCTCTCTTCCACCCGAATTTGACCTCTCTCTTCCACTCGAAATTGACCTCTATTCCACCTGAAACTGACCTCTCTTCTGGCTTCTCGTTCTGTTTTTATTGTTATTTTTTCATTCGAGCAGCGTCTAGAGGTCATCTTTACTGCTTTTTCCTCGTATTTTGCCCTTGAGCTGCTTCCCTTACTATAAATAAAAAAAAGGAGCTACCAAAATCAATCCCCGTTTCTTGTCACCGAAGTCGCAAAAGTCAATTAGCGTCAACAGTGCCATAAAAGGAGAGAGAGGGAAAGGAGCGCGCGGTAATACAGGTTATACGAGAGGACGCGAGATTGCCAATAGAGCCGTTAGCACTGCGTCAATAGAACATAATAAACGTACCACTTATAGACCGGTCCGCCCCTTCATCACACCCCGACACACGCACACATATATACCTCTCTTTGATCACCTTTTCCCTACCTCCCCTCCTCTCCCTTCTCCCCGTCCTTCCTTCACTTTCCTCCCCACCTTCCATGCTTTCTTTCTTTTTTTATTTATTTATTTCCTCTTTTTCTTCCTCCTCCTTCCTTTAACTTATATATACATCCCCAACCTCCTCCTCCTCCTCTTCCTTCTCTTGTCTTTCTTTCTTCCTTCCTTCTTTCCCTTATCATCTCCATCACCACATAGCCATATCGCCCTCCTCCTCTTAATCCTTCTTCCCCCTCCTCTTCCTTCTCTTCCTCCTCCTCCTCCTCCTCGTTCTCTTCCGTTCACTCCATATAGGTCTTTGTTCCTTCTTCCACTTCCCTTCCTTCCTATTGCGTAAAACAAACTTCCTCCTCCTCCTCCTCCTCCTCCTCCTCCTATCAACCACACCAGCAATACATCATCCCCTATCTACACAACCAGGGCCTCTCCAATTTTCCTTCTACACCCATTTCTTCCCCTATCCATTTCTTCCCCTATTCCATCATCCTTCCCCTTCAACCTCATCCAGTCCACTACTCTCCATTCTACCCGGGGAAAACATCGATTTTTTTTCCAATTTTTTTTCTTTTTTTTTCTTAACGTTGCTGTGTTTTGTGTGGGGTTTATGTAAGTGTGTTTTTTGGTGTGTTTTTTTTTCCTTGTTTGTGGTCGTTTATTTCTCGTTTTATTTTGACTTGTTGCTTTTTTTCTTGTCATTCTTCTTTTTACTTCGATTCCCTGTTCTTTTTTTCTTTTGTATTATTCATCAACTTTATATTCGTATTAGTTCTTTCTTCTATTCCTTGTTTTCGTCCTCCTCCTCCTCCTCCTCCTCCTCTTTCTTTTCCCTTCTTATATCATAACCTCCCTTTTCATTCACTTTTCCGACCTCTTCTTTCCTTTTATCTCCTCTTTTCTCAACGTTCCTTTTCCTATTATCCCCTCTCCTCTCTTCTCTCTCTTCGCCTCTTCTGTTTTATCTTCTCGTCTCCCTTCACCTACTCCTCTCCTCTCCTCCTTCTCCTCTTATTTCGTCTACTTTTCTCCTCTCCTCTCCTATTCTCATCTCATATCCTCTAATCTCTCCTGTCTTCTCTTTTCGACTCTCCTCACCTACTCGTCTCTCATTACCTCTCTTCTCCTCTCCCCCTCTCTTCCTCCTCTCCTCCTCCTCCTTTTTCTCCTCCTCCTCCTCTTCAACAACCTCCAAACACACAGAGGTGACAGAAGAAATGTAAACAGGATTGAGGTCGATGCCGAAAATATCTGACCCTCTCTACCCCCCTCGATTCCCCCCCCCCCGCCACCACCATCGCCGCCGCCGCCAGGAACCCGATTCACGTTATGGGCTCAATGGGTTTCCGATGTGCGAGTCGGATGAACGGCGGTGTTTGTGCTACGATCCTTCTTCTCGTGTTTGTACCCGGCTTCGAATCCCCTTCCTTACCCCGGCTTAAGTCTTGGGTTCTTATGGTCGTGGGTAGAGAGGCTGATTGGGTTGGGGTTTGATCCTTTTTTGTTCTCGGCTGTTTATTATTCATTATTGCGGCTTAGTTTGGCGTCTTTTGGTTATGGGTTGCTGGGCGGTTTTCTCAGACGCCTCCACTTCCCACATCAACTATTTCCAAAGGTTAAAACGGGCATCAATCGGGTTCTCATGAGTTTTGTTTTTGGTTCGTGGTACAGAGGAAGGGTCAGACTACCACCAGGGCCATAAGGTTACCCCTGGAAATGCCCGCAACTCCCACGAAAGCCTTGTCAATTTTGTGTTCCTTTAGGTTAACGGTACAGAGGAAGGGTCAGACTACCACCAGGGCCATAAGGTTACCCCTGGAAATGCCCACAACTCCCACGAAAGCCTTGTCAATTTTGTGTTCCTTTAGGTTAACGGTACAGAGGAAGGGTCAGACTACCACCAGGGCCATAAGGTTACCCCTGGAAATGCCCGCAACTCCCACGAAAGCCTTGTCAATTTTGTGTTCCTTTAGGTTAACGGTACAGAGGAAGGGTCAGACTACCACCAGGGCCATAAAGCTATCCCTGGAAATGCCCGCAACTCCCACGAAAGCCTTGTCAGTTATGTGTGCTTGAGCGTCGAAATGTCTAAGAATAAGGTCCATAGATAGAGAGCCTGGGATAAAGGTGCGATTCCACTTGTGTTATTTTCGGTTGCTTGGTCCTCTTTGCAACTTGTATTCGATATGTGACGTGTTCTTATTAAAGCCATAGGTTGAAAGAATAGGTTGAGGGGCGATTCTTTTTATATTGCTCCCTGGTGTTCATGATCCCTCCCTGACTTACGCTTTGTATTATATGGTTAGGTTATGGTCATAGGTTCAGCTTGAAAATTGAATGTGGTTAAACAAGAGAGAAGAGAGCGAAAAAGATGAAAATGACCATGTTGAAGGCTGTTTATAATCGACGTTACTCTCTCTCTCTCTCTCTCTCTCTCTCTCTCTCTCTCTCTCTCTCTCTCTCTCTCTCTCTCTCTCTCTCTCTCTCTCTCTCTCTCTCTCTCTCTCTCTCTCTCTCTCTCTCTCTCTCTCTCTCTCTCTCTCTCTCTCTCTCTCTCTCTCTGTTTTGAAAGTGGTTTAAAAGAAAGAAGAGAACGAAAAAGATGAAAATGACCGTGTTGTTGGCTGCTTGTAATCGACGTTAGTTCCTTTCCCTTGTCAGTGTATAGGCTGACGGTACTTTGTTTTTTTAGTGAAGTTAAGTCGTGTTCTTCCCCCCCTCTCTCTCTCTCTCTGTTTCCTCGTCCTGTGTCTCATCCCCGCTCCGCCCCGCCGGGACTCTGACGGACTATAAAAACTCGCGAGGAGAAAGTTTTCATCCGGGCGGCGTATTTTTGTTTCATTGGAAATTCAAAGTTAGGCGACCAAAAGTTACAATTTACTTTACAGATAAAAGAGGAAACTTGTAAAAAAAAAAAAAAGGGTTAATGCGGCGATATTGGGCGGACGAAACGTTAAAAAAACTATCAAGTCTTCGGAAGGCGGTTTGATATACTGTAAATTTTAGCACACACACACGCACGCACACACACACGTACACACACACATATGACCTTTACTCCCCCACAGACACCCACATACCCCCCCCCCCAACAACACACACACACAATCCCTCCTCCTCCTCCCTCAATCCTCTTCCTTCCCCAACACACAGTACCAATAGACTTTGCAATGGGGGAGGAAGAAAAGAAAAGAAGGAAAGAAGGAAGAGAAAGTTGAGGAAAAAATCAATTAGTCACTTTTTTCTCCCTCCTGATGGCTTGAGGGGGAAGAGAGAGACTTAAAGAAACAGACGTAAAAATGATAATAGACCTTTCCCGTTTCCCTTTCCCCCTCCCTCCCCTTCACCCCGTCTCTCCCTTCCCCGCTCTTCACCCTAATGCCTCCAGGGACACATGCTAAGCCCTGCGGTGTCTCGGCGGGGCTCAGACACGGGCTTATGCAAGGTTACTCTTTTATCCTTCACTGAAAACTGGCACCGGTAATAAGAGAGTGCGGTGAAGGAGGAGGAGGAGGAGGAGGAGGATGGAGGAGGAGGAGGAGGAGGAGGAGGAGGAGGCGAAGGAGGGGAAGATGTAAAAAGGAATATTCAGCAGCATTACGATTTTATTTTAGCTTTTTTTCCATTTCATTATCATTTATTTGTTATTATTATCATTATTGTAGCTGTAGAAGTAGTAGTAGTAGTAGTAGTAGTAGTAGTAGTGGTAGTAGTAGTAATCTTCCTTTCCCATTTTCCTTCCTTCCTTCCTTCCTTCCGTATTTCCTTTCTCTTTAATCCTTCTTATTTTTTTACCTGTGTCTTTCTCTTTACCCTTCCATCATCCCTCTATTATTTCACCCTTTCCATTCCTTATTTCGTCTTATTTCTCTTCTTCCTCTCATTCCTACCTTTAAACTCATACCTACATTCCTTTCCTTAGCATACCAACGCTCCCTTCTACCAAAATACCTAAGTCTCCATCTACCTCTTCCTTCCCTTCATTCCCCTTTACCTCATCAGCGTTTGCCTTTACCTTACTTTCGAACTCTAACCTACATCCTTTCCCCGTGCACTCCAACTCTCCCTTCTATCCACCTACCTCCACAAGCATTCCTGTTCCTCTCCCTTCCTTCCTTTCCTTCCCACTGGAGCACCCTCGTCACCTTGGCCTTTTATAAATAACACCGTAGCCACAAGCCGTGAATCCCGTCCCCTCACGCCCCCGGAGGAACAAGGGCCGCGTCTCCCTCTCACGCTCCGACCTTCGCCTCGCTTCCAGTCCC